>NC_092057.1:30287501-30462501 GCF_039877785.1 Chaetodon trifascialis | reverse complement strand
TGTTTGCTTGTAAAAGAATCTGAGTACCAAATTGCCCCTGATGGTTGTGTCATTGGTGCGTGAGAGTGAATGAGTCAATGTGTCACATGTTGTAAAGGACTTTGATTGTTCGGTAGACTAGAAAATCACTATATATAAATGTAGTCCATTAACCATGCAATGAATGTAGTGACACTACAATATAAGAGTGAAATTATTGAATGTTTATCTGAAAAGGAATTGGCTGCACATAGAGACCAATGTTACTTTTCCAGCTCCAAAGACAACTAATTTTGACTAAAATTAGGTTACAGTTCATTGTCTACCTTGGGCTTTACCAGTGTTTCGCTCACAAATGATTGATCCAGAAAGTTTCACTCTGTGAATAGCTTTAAACTTTCCAGAAGTTGTGCGCAGGCTCACCTTAGACAGAAGGGTTATGTTATTTGACATGCGGTAAAGTTCAAGATGCAATGTCAAAGCCAGGACCGTGTGAGGCTGATAGCTGCTTTGGCTCCTCCAGTAAACACAGCTGCTTCATCAGATCTGCCCTCAGGAGTAGTGTGGAGACATGAACTGTTCTGGTAAGTTGTTTTGTAGTTTTTTTAACTTCTAAATCAGCAGTCAGCATGATGCTTGAATTGAAAAATAACGTCTGATGTGTGTTTATTCTTATTAGACAGTGTTACTAACCCGCAAAGCCACCAGCTGATGAGGAACAGTGTTTCCCCTAGAATTTTTTTCAGGCCCGGTGGCACCCACCGAAAAAACCCTAAATAGACAAGACGCATGGGATGGTGTATTGGCGCAGTTGGATTAAGTCAGGTGGCACAGCAAGCAGTCTGCAATTCTGCAGTTATTATATTTGCATTCAAAATTTTGTTCACCCAGACTGTACTGAAGATCACAAGGAGAGGGTGACTCAATAAGGTGCATTTATTGCATACAAATGGAACATGCTTGATTACACATTGGTATTTCAACCACACAGTGTGCATTGTTCTGTGCTGCACTTAATTATTCTCGGTTTAGAGAAGAACTTCACCAAGGCATTGTGGTAGGGGAATTTCCTACACATAATTGAGATTCTATCAGTTATAAATAATTTAAACATTTAACAAACATTAAACATAGAAGTTTTTTATTCATTTTATTATAACAGAGTTACATTCATTTGACAATGCCTGGGGAAAAATGACCCCTTAGTGGTTCTAGTGGAAAACTAGCCTATTGTCTGTGTTATTTTCATCATTATTGCTTCCCACAAAAAAGAAGCTCAATCAATGGTTATTAAGCCATTCGGAATCCCAGCCAGATGTTCTGTGTTTAGCTGTATTTTTTTTGACTGGGTTACCAGTCAGACTGTTTTCTGAAAACAACGGTTATTTGTCGGCGTGTAAACTGGTTTAAACAGCGTTTTAGGTTCCGAAACGTCACAACATGCGACTGAATACTTAACGCCATGTGAGTAACCTATGTTTACACTCGCGCCCATAGGTTTGGCATATATTATGATGCGCTCGACGGCGTGTTTATCCGGGTTCCTGTAAACGACAACATTTTTGAAAACGGAAGGGCAAAAATATCCGTTTTCCAAAATACCATGCTACGTGTAAATGTAGGGTAAGTTGTCTGTCGCCTGCAATATTTTTTTTTCTTCAGCGGCGCCATAGTTGGCTAGCTACAAACCTTAAATATCCCATAAAATATGCTCTCAGCAGCGGTACTTGCAACGAAGCAGGTTGACTCGCGTTGCACTGCACAGAGGCGCTCCTAAATGTAAATGATTATTGATGTATGAATGAATGGATAGGTGGCTTATTTTTGTCATATTGATTTTTTTTTTTTTTTTTTTTTTGGCCTGGTGGGGGGTCTCCTTGGCCTGGCGGCCTGCCAGACCTATACAATGGTAGGGGAAACACTGAGGGATAATGCTAATGTTAGTTAGCTAGTGCTGTTAGCCTCCTACCTTGTATCTTGGTACCCTGCCGTTAGTGTTTGACACAGCATGATGTTAATTGTTAAGTTAGGTTATCTAATGAAGGTTCCTGGTGTCTAGATACATAGCTTGGTGACTTTCGGTTTGTTCATCTAAAACATTTGTAATTTTTATTCTCTGGTGGTCTTTAATTATAACCAGCAGAAGACTGTTGTTGCGTGAAGAGATTATTGACACTACCACTGGATGAGATCCAAGTTATTGAATCCTTTTCTCAATAAGAATTATTCAAAAGCCTTTTTTTTTCCTAATCTAAGCATTGTAGTGTAACCAACATGATGACACTGATGTGTTAAGTGATTTTAGTGACACTGCTCAGTATAAAAGTGTAGTATAGAAGTAGTGTAGTATAAAAGTTATTGAATATTTCTCAAAGAAAAATTACCGCAAATAATGCAGAAGCTGTTTTACATAATTTTTTGTTAGCTGCCCATGTTCTATATCTATATATCCCATATGTAGCACAGTGGCACAAGTGGTAACACTGTCGCCTCGTCCCCGGTTCGAATCCCGCTGTGGGCGCTGGTGTCGTGTCCTCCACCATGTCTTCAGTGCCTGCTGCTCAAGGAAAAAGGGGGCCTTTCTGTGTGGAGTTTGCATGTTCTCCCCGTGTTCACCTGGGGTTTCCTCCTTAAATAACCCCCACTAAAAAGAAGATCACCGCCTGACCAACGGTGATGAAAAAAGGATGGGTCCCCAGGCGCGGGCACCGGCATTGGCTGGCAGCTGGCAGCCCACCGCTCCTGGTCTGCCGCAGACTGCTTGCTCTTAAAAAGGACAGCTGAATATTTGGAGTTTCAAAGTTTTTTATGCAACTTTGAAAGCCTCCTCAGGAGCAGTTAGAGGTGTCAGGAAACAGCTAATAAATAAGATGTGGCAGCTGATGGCTCAGCAGCACCTGATGATGTCTCAGCATCATGTAAGTTCCTTTAGGTTGTCTTTAAATAGTGTTTCATCCAGAAGATACAAACAATATCTTTAATACCGGGCATGCTGATGAAAATTGTATTCTGATGTTTGTAGTTTAGCTGAATTTGGTTGTTTTTTTATGTCTTAACATTTTCTTTTCAACATATTGTTTCTGTCCTGGCACAGGTCCAGGGAGGCCTTGGATGCAGTTGGCCTGTGACTTGCACAGTCTTTACAGTTTAACACAGGACTTTAGTGTGAAGCCCAGCATGGATGCTGTGGGTCTCAGTTCGCAGTTGACATTGTTACAAATTCAGTTCGTACTCATAAGACTCAATTGTTTTATTGTTTATTTATATTTAGGAGTCCAGGGTATAATTGGCCGTTTTTGACTACTTTTGATTTTACCCTTATATTTCACCTTAAAAACTGTTAACCTTGCATTGCTTGGTATCATTTTTTTCAGCACAAACTCACATGTGTGGATTTACAGTTATTTTTCCATTTTGACAAACTATATCAACACAGTGGACTTAAAACCACACAGAAAAACATAAAATCCGAGTAGAAAAAAGTTGTATTTTTTACTGTGAAAACCACAAATATGTTTAATGAACCATTTTTAGAACTTAGAATGCAAATATAAATTGTAAAATTCAAAATCTATGTACAATCTTAGCACACAACAAAGTAATTTACCACTATTTACATTAAAATGCAGGCAATGCCTAGGCGTTTTTTGTACAAATATTTACAAAACAATGTAATGGCACACAAATCATCTATGCCACTCAAAAAAACAGTTTCTGTCTACCACAAGACAGAGGGGCACATCACAGCTCTGACACTTCCATGGAGTGTCGCTCCTCCTGCTATCCACCTGCTGGCATTGCAGGCACCTCTGTCTGCCTTTGGTGGCTTTTTGGCCAGCATCTGTGGCTGTGAGGATGGGCACAGGAATATGTTCAGCCCTCCTGTTCTGGGAAACTCCACTCTTGTCTGTGCCACACAGCTGACACACCAGCTCCACCATGAAGTCCTTGTGTGTCATGTGCTGCACCTGCCTTGCATTGCACAACTCGCGGTGCAAAATGAAGGCATTAGTTGTTGCAGTGTCCAGGAAGTGCAGCAACATGGTCCTGTACCAGCGAGCACTTTTTCTGTGGGTGGAGTAGTATTGAATGAGCTGGTCTGACAGATCAACCCCACCCATATTTTTGTTGTAGGCAATGATTGGTGTGGGACAGGGAATTTCTCTCACAGCCCAGCGTCCATCTCTGTCCTTTATTCTTCTCTGCACTGTCTCACCTGAAAATGCAGGATGGGTGGTGGAGCAGACAGACACCTCCCGTGTGTCCATCCACTTCACAAACATGAGTGGGCCCTCTCTGATCCACCTCACCGATCCTCTTCCACATCTTTTGGTGAGAGCGTTTTCCCTTCCTCTAGGGCATCCTTTTCTGGCCTCCCTGTAGGTGCAACATGCTCCAAACTTCATGCTGGCCAGGGGCATGAACAGTTTGGGACTTGTGTAAAAATTGTCGTTGTAAATATGGTACCCAGTGCCGAGACAGGATGGCTGAATCAGGTCCATGACAACATCTTAAGACAGCCCATGTTCGCTTGCAGTTGCAGTCTTGCCAGTGTATAAGCTGAACCTGATGGTGTAGCCACTGCTTGACTCTGCCAAGGCAAAAAGTGAACATGATGAAAAGATGAAAAGGATTAATTGATCAAGCCGTTCTTCTTCATGCCACCTGTTCTAGAGAGGATTTTGCTGCCTCAACTCTGTAACAGCCTCAGTTGGTCAGCTGTGCTATTTTAGTGCGAGGCGACTGTGGGAACGAGAGGCAAACTGTAAAGATTTCAGATTTTTCACTAAAATAATGGACTGGTTGGTGGATCTGATGCATGCCAAATTAAACACAGGCTCATAACATTGTTATTTCACCATGTATCAGGGATCAGGGATAAAATGGGGTGTGCCCCCTGAACACATCAATACTGATTTTGGATTTTGAGGTGGCGCATACCTATCAATATTAGTGGAAACTGAGTGTTACTGAATGCTGTACACAGATAAGTGGCAAGTCAGATCTCATGGCAACTTATGATCAAGAAAGAAAGATCAAGATGTCTGAGTTAAAGTCCTCTACTCGTGCTCTTGATCACACCCCCCTACTTTTGTCTTCACTGTTCACAGGCACTGTTCCTACAGCTGCAACAAAACAGCTCTAATTAAACCACTGCTTAAAAGAAGACGATTCAGATCATTCTGTCTTCTTTAACTACAGACCACAACCCTGCCTTTTCTGAGTAAGATTTTAGAAAACCATGTTTTTAAACAAATGATTTCCTCTGTGACTACAATGTGTTGGAAAATTTCCAGTCTGGTTTTAGGGCTCAATACAGTACAGACACAGCTCTAGTTAACTGATGAGAAAAAGCTGTCTGTGCTTGTCCTGTTACATCTTAGTGCTGCATTTAATACTGTAGATCAGAATATTCTGTTGGACAAACTTGAGCACTGGACCGGTATCTCTCTGACACAGTTCTTAAATGGTTAAATATGTTACCACAATATCATTAGAAACATAAATTTCCAGAATTAAACAGATGATACCCAGCTATGTATGTCTAAGCTCAAATGATTGCAGTTTTATCAATGGCTTAATTCCATTCATCTCTGACATCAGCTTGTGAATGACTCAGACCTTACAGCTAAATCAGGACAAAACTGAGCTCCTTGTTATTGGAGCAAAATCTGAGAGGGAGAAACTGTCTGAACACCTAGATCCAGTTACACTAAACACCAAAGAACAGGTCAAGAACCTTCATGTTATCATGGACTCTGACCTAAATTTTGAACATCACATTGAAATGTGACGAAAGCGTCCTGTAATCAGTTAAGGAATAGTGCCGGAGTCAGACCATCTGTAGCAGCACGTGTTCTGACAAAAACCAGACAGAGAGCCCACATTACTCTAATCTTAGAATCTTTACATTGGTTACCTGTCTGTCAGAGAATTGATTTTAAAATTCATTAATTGTTTTTTAAACCACTGAATGGCTTTGCCCTGTTCTATTGGTCTGACATGGTTCAGTCATATTTGTCTGCTAGGTTGCTAGATGACCACTCCTCCAAACACTATGAGGTTACCTGTGGGGTACAACAAGGATCAGTTGTAGGACTGTTACTGTCAGATTTGTACATACAATACAATACAATACAATACAATACAATACAATACAATACAATACAATACAATACAATACAATTATGAAGTCCATCAGTCGGTTTTTCTCACAGACTGTAAAACTAATTAAACCTATCTCTTCCCACACTTTTAGCTCAGTTGACACCAAACTTGCTACACTGCATCTTCAGACTGTCCTCCACAAATGAGCTCACCAGATTTTTTTGAATAATCCAAAATTTAACTATCAGTACATCAGAATGTTTTGCTCTAAACCCTACTGTAAACAGGTACTGCAAATTCTCATTAAATACATCTTCATTATTCATGAAATTCAGTATACATGACAAACTAGATTAGAACCTCATGATTTTAAACATACTTTTAATTTAAGAAGTTTTAAATAATAATGGTCCAGTTCTGCTGAAGGGCCCGCCATGTATAGTCCTCCTCTTCCTCTTTCTCTTTTTTTCCCTTTGGCCTCTTCTTCCTCATTATCCCCTTCTTCTTTACTGCTCAAAATGCCCTTTTCATTTTCAGGTTCAGCTTAGTGCTTGGGGCCTCAGAAGCCCAAAGTTTTGCTTTGGGGTATTGTCCAAATGTTCCTGCTACCCTCTAGTAGTTGCAAAATGGTTAGTGGAGCGTTAAGCTAGAGGCTGGGCTGGTCTTGCTAGCAGTTACTATGTTACTCATTCTTCATTTAGTTCTTTGTTTTTCTTTGTGAATTTTGAGTCTCTGGTCACTTGAACCATTTACCCATAAATTAAAGTACATACTATCACTATGTCTGATGCAGTTCTTATGTTCTCCAAGCCTTTGTTTGTTTGTTTCACATGACCACGTTATTTAATGGACCACATTTTTGTCAAGGTAGCTCAACTTGATCCCAGTGTTCCACTGGTGGCAAAGGTTGCAAGTTAAAGACCCAGTTTATGCAGAATAAACCTCTTATAACAACTCAGGCATTGTGCTGTGTGAATTAGAGACATATGAGTTAAAAATGTAAAGTGAATAAATTTTGTTTGAGACAGTTCTGCTGATGATATCTCCCGTTTGTCTTCCTCCTCTTCCTTTTTTTCCATTTTCCTCCTCACAAAATATGTAGACTGGAACTCAAACCAAGCCAAGAAGCAAGTGTAGTAGGAGTGATTTTTGACTCGTTTAAGGTGTCACAAAAATTGTAGCATTTGAAGAACATCTCCAAACTGAGGCCATTTCTCTTTCTGAGTAATGTAGAGAGACTGATGCAGGCTAAATTACTGTAACATGGTCTCCCAAGGAATACAATATAGCTGCAATTAATTTGATTACTCTGGTGCACAAGTGCTGACTGAGACCAAAAAGGGAGCACACATTATGCTTATTTTAATGTCTTCACACTATTTTCATGTTTTAAATTTTTGGTTTATTTTATGGTGTGCATTAGGCTCTAAATCCATTTTAACATAACTTTTTTGTCAGTTAGTTGTCAAGCACTTTGAATTGCATTTTATTTGTTTGAGAAGTGCTATAAGTTTGACTGATTGATGTTTATGTTATCGTGGTCACACTGAAAAGAATATAATGTGAAAACAGAAAGCACCTAAAAATGTAGATGATTTTAGTTTGGCTGACAAGGCCACAGTGCTGAAAGCAATATAAGCAGTAATATGTATGTATGTATGTATGTATGTATGTATGTATGTGTGTATATGTATATATATATATATATATATATATATATATATATATATATATATATATATATATATATATATATATATATATATATATATATATATATATATATACACACACGCACGCACACACACTCTCAGTGCAGCTTCATAGTTAAGTTGTTGTCTGCATTGTTGGTTGGTGTGTGTCTGTTGTTTGACTACAGGCTTCAAGAGCGGAGTCATTCTGTTTGGCCTCAGCTGTGGAAGGACAGAACTGAGTACACTAATCCTTTGTACAAGGCAGAGCTGAGCCAGAGTCAGGGTGTCCTGAGACCAAACACCACCCCCTACTGCTTCAAGTGAGTCACTGCAGGAAATGCAGTCACATGACTAATTTGCCACAGAAAGTTAACGTATTCTGAAGTGTATGATAAATATGTAGCGGTACAGATGGCTATAATGTTTCCTAAAATTAAAATTTGTGTTAAGTCATGTCATTTGACCATTGAAAAGGCAAAATGTATTTATTTATTCCCTTTCTAAATTCTAAAACATTAAATGGCCTAAAAAGTCGTGGATTTATTTTCCTTGTTAAATTTGCTGGTCTCCAGAATGTGGAAGGGTCTTTATAACCACATGGAGAAATCGACGCCTTCTCACCAGAGCCCTGCCGACTTCCTGTCTGCCGTGAGGGAGGAGTCTCAGCAGCTGGAGGAGGAGCTGACCAATCATCAGGAGGTACCGCCAGGAGGAACCGCCCACCACCACCACCCGGGCTCCAGACAAGGCATACCACACACAAAGACACCCCCAGTTACGACACCACCATAACCCCAATTCAATGAATCTCTTCATTTTAGAGATTCATATCTCTAAAATGAATCTGAATCTCTCTGTGAGGTTTAAATGAGAGATTAAATACAGTTGTCAACAGTCCAACGGAAACTTAGTTTTTTCATTTTTGCCCAAATAAAGCTCTGTTGTCTCTGGTCCCACTTGTACCCTCATCCAAACAAAAATGTAAACTGAAAAATACACACTATACATGAAAAAATAGCAGTAGGTTAGAACAGTTTATTTTCCTCATGCTGCAGTTTCTTCCAGAAGCTCAGAAGATGGCGCTGCACAAGTGGCAGCCTTTTACAGCTGTTACCATTGAGCTTTCTTTAACTTGGCTTGTTTTAATAGCACTGTCATACATGCAGTGCACCAATGTTTATATCAGGGATCAGCTGATAGTTCACTGTAATACGGCAGTGCTATATGGGGCGAGACCCGATGTTCCCCATGAGCTGAGGAGGAAATGGCGAGGCTGTGCTGGAGCTGAGCACTGCTGTACGAGTGGAACACAATCACAAATCGATTGATCACAAAAGAATGTGCGTCCCCCCCAATAAGGTGGATAAGTTAGTAGCGCTGACTTGGCAACAGAGGGAATACTGGGAGTGTGGAATTATGCTGTTCACGGACACATGGCTATACACGTTAAATCCAGATACACTGGTTACTGGATTTATTTCATGCCAATGCTAAGGAGGCATATAATGCATCACCTCTCCTTCCCTGGAAAGATCTGATCACAGGTGCGCCTCCTGCCTGCATACACATCTCTTGTACTCCAGTAGCCACAGTGAAAAGACGAGGTTGATGAAGTTTTGTAGAACTATTTTGAAACAAATGTGTGGAATGTACTTCATGGGGAACACGTTGACAGTGTACACAGTGTATAATGGACGACATCTGTGTGGAGAATGCCGTACCCATCAGGACTGTCTGGTGTTTTTCCAACAACAAACCTTGGATCATGTCTGACAGAAAGGATCTCCTCAAGGAACAAAAGAAGAAGTTGAAGAATGTGAGGGAGCTGAGGAGGATACTACAGGAGGAAGATGGAAGAGCAGTTGGAACAACATCAGTGGAGTCTGGGGGGGCCTTTAAACCGTCTCTGGCCACAAGGAAGCCTGTGGGGGCCAAAAGTTAACGTATGGGAAAGGGACCTCTTCTATCTTTTAGTCATTTTAATCTGCCTGACTTTAAGGAGGTAAATGGTATTATATTAGAATAAAAATATCACCTCCAGGTCCTGATGGAATTTGCTCAAATTATTCCACTGTTGTAAACAGGTGATTCAGAATCCTTTGACTTGAAAAAGAATCTTGCAGGCATGTCCTCCAACATCAGTTCTGCCTGCGGTTTGGGTGTGATCTTTGACTCCCATCTTTGCTTTGACATACAAATCACCAAGCTAGCACAATTGAGCTTTCTTCAAGTCAGGAACAATGCAAATGTAAAAGAATAGAGATATATATATATAAAGCAGACCTTGGAAAAGTCATCCATGCTTTCATCTCATCATATCTGGATTATTGTAATTCCCTGTGTTCAGGGCTCAGCCTGAAGACCACCTCCCGTCTGCCACTCATTTATGCAGCCAGCTTTTAACACATTCTAAGAGACAAGACCATATCACACCCATCCTTGCAACACTACATTGGCTCGGTACACTGAGGTACAGAACTGATTGTGAAATTTACTGATTACTTTTGAAGGCCAACATGGCCTCCCTCTGTCCGACATCATAGATTTACTTGGTCCCAATGAGCACAGCCACTCCCTGCTGTGCAGGACCTTCCCAATCGTTCCCACAGCCTGTCTTGTTGCAAAATGAAATGGGGCATTTTTCTGTCAGTGCTTGCAGCTATAGAAGTCTCTCCCCTAAAGTCATTTCTTTGTTTTTAAAAGTTCAATACAAATAAAGTCTGTTCTGATTCTGAAGTCCCTTTCTAAATATCAGCAGGAGTTGTGACATCACAACTAGTTGGAAGCTACTATCCAATATACAATTTAGACCAGTCTAATGTGGAAACTTGATGTGTGTATTGTTTGTTATTTCTATTTAAGAAGAAGAAGAAATCCCTTTATGTGTCACAGCACACTGAGAGTTACAGGGAACTGCACAGGCCATGCAAATGAAACTCTTTCTCCGCTTTCAACCCATCCTGGAATGTCCTTCCTCCGCGGCAGACCAGGAGCGGTGGGCTGCCAGCTGCCAGCCATTTGATTTTTTTTTGCCATTTTGATTTTAAAACAGAAATGAAAAAGAAACAGATGATGCTGTTTTTTGTTTGTTTGTCATTCTTTTTGAAACGGAAAAGCCAAAGAACAAATGATACACTGATTAAACTTGAAGCCTGAAATGCACATACACTGAGGATGGAGAAGAGTCAGACATCTCAAGTCCAGCAGTTAAATCAACAATATTTTCCATATTTTTAAACTCTGGCTTTATCTTTGAGGGAGGAGGTGATGTAATTCCAAGAATTTTTAAGAATTGTTCATATTTGTGGCTCCTCATTAGAAGCTTGTTGTTGTTCATTTGATTTTACACATCAGATAAATGTCAGTTAATCCTGGTGACAATATCCCTAATCACGGGTGTCAGCGAACCACACTTCCCACCTCCTAACCGACTAACAGAGAGGAGTTTAACATTTCTGATAAATGAATGGAAGACCTCTGAGCCAATTAAAGAAAGTGTATTTTCTGTCCTCTCTCTCTGCAGAGGTTAGCAGCCCTGACAGGGAAGCCAATCACGTGGGAGAAGATCAAGGTTCAGAGAAGCAGGACTAGCCACATGCGGCAGAGACACTGCGGGCCGGACCCGCCCACCATTTACACAGACACAATCACCAGCCCTGCAGGGGTCAATGGACACACAGACTCTTCTGTACCAGCCAATCAAAAAGCTCTGACCAAGGACCCCACTCTCACCCTTCCTCTTGGGCCATACACCCATCTCAAGAATCACGACCCTGATGACGTCCACACCTGCAGTGACCTGGAGTCGGGCGTGGCTGACCTCAGCAGCCGCTCGTCCAGTGGCGGAGACGACAGAAAGGACATGGGCTCGGATGAGGCTGCTTTTACTTCTGCCTGACAGGAAAAGGCAACCCTGCCACCTGGCTGGAAGGTGAAAAAGGACATCACCTCTCTTACCACAGGTCCTGAAAATATTTATTGAAAACAGCTGGAGGGGAGGCAGACTGAAATCAGTTAAAGATGACTACTGACTGAGTGAAAAGTGGTTGGATTTTGTGTCTTGTTTTTTAATAGATTAAAAGGGAGTCACAGTGAATTAGGGAGAAACTTCACTGGCTGTTTAAAAGTTCACATTTTAGACGAAGGCACTGAAAGCCACCATTTTAGTATTTTATTTGGACTTGTTTTTTTATTCCATGTTTTGTTGCAGATGTTGCAGTTTTTTATACGTAGATGTTGGTTTTAGGTGCACTGAATTACTGTCATTTGCACTTAGTTACATTACAAGGTGCATGAAACCAGCCAGATCATGTTTGACTGGCTATGAGGGGGATTTCGATTTTCAGAGAGTACAACAAACACAGTTATTAGACAAACCTGAACTTGAGCCCATTATCATGTTAAATAATCTGCAACATAGTGGAAGATTTGCTGAATGATTTATTTACACCCAGTCTCTCCCCTTCTGTGTAAAATAATTTGCATTATCATCCTAGTAGTAATAGTTTTTCCTCCAAGGTATTTGTTTGTAGGGCCAGCAGACATTTGAACTTAAGACACACTGGAAGCAGCAGAGAGGGGTGCTCTTAAACCGGCCTGCTGTCGGGAACGTCATATCTCCTTGAGATGTAGCATACAAGTTGGACAGTCTGAGGAGCCTCTAGTAAAGCACTCCAACACAGTAATATAACTCTAACTTGTCCAAAACCAAATCACTCCATTAAACACAAACCTGCCACTATGCTCTCGTTTTTAGATTTTGAGAGTTTGAACAAAACATATGAATTCAGATCAGATTCCAAAAAGCAGTCTCTTTTTAAAAATAGTTTGCTCTCCCAGCTAAGAGAATATGTCATAGATGCACTCTCAACTGATTTCTTGACCCAGTTTGAGTGATTGGCCATTAGGTTAGATGAGATGACCAGGAATAGGTCATTTGTTTTTCTGCGTTCAACATGTTATTTCAAAGCCATTTTCTGTTGTTACATTTCAGTATACTGTATAGGACATAATGTCCGCACTGATGTAATATTTATCCTCAAATCAACTGAATCCTCCAGATGAGAAAGCGTATACCACAAAATCCAGTGAAGTTTGTCATATACCTGATGTTTCCAAAGTCAGTATAAAGGCTGTGTTTGATCACTAGCTTTAAGAACTTGTGGCTTATTTTCTTTCAGGTGACCTGTAACTTTTTACACACTCATTTATTTGAATTACCAACAGCCAGAACAAACCTTTTAATTTGATTTATGATCTCCATGCTGTCCAGGGGGATCTCTGTGTGGAAGTTCATTCCACATTTTAACAAGCATATACGGTCTTTATTATCCAAGAGTGACCCATTGGAGCACAGTGTTCTGTTAGTGTATTTAAAGCTGGTATGAAACCCTTCTGCTCCATGTACTGCTACTTTAATGTGGGTGAACAGACTGTGAAGAAAACTGAGCACTGTATACCAAACACATGCTGACTGAGGAGTGCATCTTAAAGCTACTGGCAGTTGTGCTGAGGAGTGAGAACCACCTGTGAGACTGAAGAACAAAGGTGACCAAATATTTTAGCACAAATTATGATGTAGCCCAATTTTTAACCACAGATTTTAAGAACATTGTCATACGACCAAGTCAAGAAAAGAGATCATTTTTTCCCCTTCTGTCCATTGTTGGTATATTTTAAAAAGTTTCCCAGTTTAAAGCTGTGGAACAGTTTGGGACAGTTTAAGACGATAAATGTCACCATGCTGCTTGCTGTGTGTGACAGCACTGACTGAATCTAATGATCTCCTCTCCCTCTTAACTTGTATATTTCACTGTAGTCTGTGATGTGTTATGTATGTTTGTGTGTTCTGTGCCCATTGATGTGAATGATCAATAAATGCACTGTCAAAGGGAAAGAACTGCTATATACTGGTTCTGACATGTTCTTTGACATTCAGATCAACAAAAAACAGAATTAATAGACACTGGAATGCTTTAAATAATTGTTTTATTGGTTTATGGTGCCAATCAACATGAGACGGGACTGACATGATGAAGCCCTTGCTGAATCATAGTCAGTGCAGAGGTTGCAATGCAGAGGCTTTACCTGCATACTTCATGACCAGATAGATTTGACAAAGCGCATTAAACATCAGGCGCAATTTCAAATTTTGCAGTCCATGTGCATGGCGAAGGGCTTCTGGACTCACAGTTTGGTTTGTGATCGGATGCTGACAACAGGAACACCTCCATGTAACACTATGACATACGAATCATCATATTTCTTGAAGAGAGCTTTCATGGGTTGTTTTATTAACACATTTATGTCCTTGTTCACTTCCACGTAGAACACATATGGTACATCAGCATAGAACCAATTATGTTCCAGATATATCAGTATCAGTGTATACATGGGTCAGTACATAATGTCAGTGCAGATGCGTGACGTCATTTAGGCACACCATGACATACTTCATCAGAGAGGATTGACAAGATGTCCTGCTTAGTACATCCTGGTCTCAATTTATTCAGTAACCACTTTGAGGGTATCTTCAACAAAAAGGTTTGTTTTTCTTGTGGGGTTAAGTCACTAAACAAAAATCTGCCATTTTTTTCATATATTCTCATATATTATACATTCCAGCATGGATTTCAATGTCTTAAGTTACAAAACAGCCATGTTACTGAGACCAGTTTCCTTTCATTACTCACTGTTCACATCCTTTACCACAGAATCTTTGTACAAGCTGATATTTAACTTCAAAGGCCGTGTTGGGAACATGACACAATTTTCTAAAGGTCTAGTCTGAAGATACATTCTCACAAATTTCTACAGGTTAGGTTAGGTAAGGTAAGGTAAGGTAGGGAACATACAGGGACCATAATAGAATATTTCTTTTGGTCCTGTCAGGGACTTGATGCACTGCTGCTGTCAATCTGCACAAACTGCTGTTTAATATCACTTAAAAATGCTTTGTTCTTTTTGCTCCTCTCTACTGATTGCCATAACACTACTTACGACAGCTTGTTTAATATGCTGCTCTAGAACATCGAGGAGAAAATATGATAGTACACTCAAGTGATGTGTGCTGTGGTTCCAGTTTTTCAGCAGTGATAGTTTACGTGGCTGAACTGAGACACGGGTCAAACCTGCAAAGACTTCAACAGAAAATCCAAAGACAATGACGTCTTTACTGTGGCCACAATGTTTGACTGACCAAGTAGCTCTGAGGAAAAAAGAGCAGCATGTGGGTCTGTTACATTAAAAGTGACAAGCTTCCACGAACTGCAATACAAAATCACATGTGAAAACAAAGAAAACACCTTCATGATTACATGAAACAAAAAGTTAACTGATCAGTTTTAAATGATTACTTTCACCATCAGATTGAAAGCCATGACAGCTCTCATTGACAACCTGACCAGAAATACCCAGAAATTCCCTCCTCTCTTCAGTCGTTGACTCCTCCCTCTCCTTCTTTGACATTATCAAAGACACTATGACATTCTCTGCATTAAATGTATTATTTTAGTAATTAGACGTCAAGTTCAGATCTCAACAAAAAAGAAGAAAGAAGATGTCTTTCCTGTCTGTCATGACAGGAACGTACAGTGACAGTGTTTGGTATCCTCTCTCTCATGAGAAGAAAAGCTGCTGACAAAGTTGTCGCGTTTCCTCTGGACAGGAGACTTCATGGCCGACAGTCCGAGGGTCGCAGTAGATCTCATAGTCATTTCCTCCCTGTAACAAGAGCCACACAAACACAGACACAGAGTTTGGTTAGTTAGGCGACATTGTGATGTTTAAGTCACAGATTACTAAAGCTCAGACAGAAACAAACCCTGCTTCCTTGTGTCTAGATTTTCTTTTAAGAAGAAAATAAATCCTAAAGCAACTAAGCTAGGCAGGTGCACTCTACATGCATGCTCACACCTGGACACATGCAAAATGGTGGTACTGGGATTTTTGTTCAAAACTCTTTGAACACTTTGACATGTGACACATGCTGCCTTCATTCATTTAGTGTATTTTTCCACAACATTTTGCAGGTTAACTGTAGGTTTGTCCTGCTGTTGTGGGTTGAAAACTGTACCTGAACAGGGTGTGTGTGCACTTAATGTGGTGTGACAAATAAAGGGATGTCTTTCTTTTCTTTCTTTCATTTCATTCATGCTTGAGATAATATGGTGTCTAAATGCTTTCCAAACTTTCTGGCCACATCAGATCCCCCAAACTTTGTGAATATTGTCTATGACAAAGTCAGAATTATTTGGGCCTCTATGTAAATTTATCAGATTGAGGGAAATATTTCATCATGTTTTTCCTTCCACACACACACACACACACACACACACACACACACACACACACACACACACACACACACACACACACACACACACACACACACACACACACACACACACACACACACACACACACACACACACACACACACACACACACACACACACACACACACACACACATATATATTCCATCCTTCCATTTTCTATACCGGGGGGGGGGCTGGAGCCTATCCCAGCTATCAACAGGCGGGAGGTGGGGTACACCCTGGGCCGGTCGCAGGGCAACACACAAGACAAACAAACATTCACACTCACACTCACACCTAGGGGCAATTTTAGAGTCACCAATTCAACCCATTTAGAAGAGAGAAACCATTTAGTCCCACCTCCAAAGATTAGTTAAAGAGTTCAATGTGATATTGTGTGCATGTGTTAAATGTTGGCTGAATGGTGAATTTAAATACTAACTCTAACTCGGGGGTGATGTGAATTTGGGAGAGTGGTGTAAGTCCTGCAGCTACCACTCTCCTTGTGTCAGGGAAGTGTATCAGGTGTATCATACACTACAGGAGGGGAAGAATAGAGTCAGAATAAGACTATAAAGGTGGTGAGAATATGTGTGGGAAGTAACACAATTTGGGAAACACATGAGAGAGAAGATGCATAAGAATTGGCTTTGTTGAACACAGACTTTCTTGATAAACTTTCCTGGGACATAGAAAGGGTCTTTAGACAGCAGCCCAGGGAAGGTGAAGACCATTCATGTTATCACTTGAGATTAAGAAGTAAAACACAACAAGAAGAAGAGGAGCAGCAGCTTGAAATTGAGCTCATGACGTGCAACACCTAACTGCCTTACAAAATCTATATTGCAACAGGTGAAAGGTGTCACAGAGGGGAGAGCCAGTGAGATCCCAGGAGAACCTGTTTTACCAATGGTTGAAATTCTTAGCACAACAAGCAGGTAAGGAAACTTGCATAAAATGTCAGCAGCTTCCAGCATCATAAGAACCTCTCTGCAGTGATGGCCCTCTGTGGTGTGCAAAACACCTCTGTGAATACTTGTACTGTGATTACTTAAGTCACAAAGGGGGGAAATGTGGGAAATATTTGAACTTGTTTACTCTTATTCACACATACATGATCACGATATCTTGTTTGTTCTTATCAATTTAATCTTATTCATTTTGATACTGTGAGTGTGTCCATAACCGGGTTAGGGTTAAACACTCAGGTAAACCACTCATTATTAGAGAGCAAATAGGTGTATGTATCAGGTTTCTGTTTGAAAAAAGTGGAGCAGCCACCAAACAGACTGTAACGTCATCCGTCCGGACACTTGCTCACCGTCAATGTATGTCCACTAAAAGTGTTTTTGCCACTAACAAGCTCGGATTGTTGATCTAAGTGTCTGATCCCTACAGAAATAGACCCTTTTGTTGAAGAGCTACGTCCTTTTTGTTTAACCAGAAACAGCCATTATATCACTCTTGGCAAGCCACCAGACTCAATTTCCAAAAACACTAATTTATTCAAACTCAAAAGAAGCCAAATAGAACTCAACAAATCCATCTTGTTTTGTCTTCCCACTGAATTACAAACTCTGGTTTGGTAATTCACTGAGTTAGATGTGAAAATATTGGGGGAGGAGTGAGAGGACGGCGGACATCAGAGAGGCAGCCTGAATATTTTCACATTTAATGTAAGAATTATTTTCACCCGACATTTTGACCTGAGATTAAAATATTTCATCTTTATTGATAGCCTACATCTAGTGATAACACAAAACTCGGCTCCATCCTTAGCATAGTCATGAAAAAGTACTGGAGAGCTATAGTCCTGCTCACCATTATTGGCACCCATGAAGTTTAAGTACATAATGTGGAATATCTTCTGAAAAACATGAATTAAGTGAAACATTTTTTTTTCTATAGAGAACTCTTGTTTGATACAAAAGAGCAAATGATAAACAACAATTAAAAATAATGAACAATGGGAGGAAAAAATAGAAAAACTTAAAGCTTGCTGTGTCACTGGTATTGGCACCCTGTGCTGTAAATTAGTATGGAAACACACTGTCACTACATTTACATGCAGTCAAGTAACCCTTTCATAAACAGAATATCAGCAATAACCCGGTTGCGCACGGCCATGTACACACCAATAACCCTTTTGAAAAACCGGAATATGCTCATATTCTGATTTTTCAAAACCCAAATATGACCCCTGGGTTACTCCTTTTCTAACCCGAATATTTGGTCATGTATACGCCTATCGGAATATCCCCATTGAACGGAACATTAATTTGTGTTCTGCGTATGTTCTATTGGCAAGGAATCTTGGTCTTTTGAGTGCAGGTGGCATGGATATGGATGGCACAGCTCCGGCTCCATTTCCTATTTCTTCACGTTCTCACCTTCCATGAATGAAGGAAGTGAGACAGAATAGTGTCAAGTACTGGTGGTGGGTCAGCACCAGACCCGGGCTGTTCATTATCCGCCATGCTGCTGTTGTTGTTGTTGTTTTTGAAATGACACGCATTGCGTCATGACATTCTCCATGCATCGACACATTGTCCATGCATCGCTGTTTTGATCAGGATATCCCAACTGATTACCCCTATTTGCTCAGGCATGTAAACAGGTTATTCCGAATGTTTCAGAAACCAGAATATTGACCATAACCCGAATTGACCATAGTAAGTGACTCACCTTTGGTAAATCACAAATGAGAATCACCTGTGATAAATTGTCTGTGCCCATGTGACATGAATTAGCCAATGAATGAGGACTTGTGTGTTTTAAAAAGCCATCTGTCATCCCCTGTTCCTTTGTCACAATGGTGAAGACAAAGGAGCTGTCTGAGGACATCAGAAGTGCGATAATTTGCAAACACAAGACCTCCAAGGGGTATAAGCCATCTCCAAAGACCTTGGTATCCCTGTTTCAACAGTGTGGAATATTATTAAGAAGTTTCAGAAGCATAAAACTGTCAAGAACCTCCCTGGACGTGGGGGGAAGAGAAAAATTGATGAGAGAAGTCTTCGAAGTTTGGTGCGAACGGTGGAAAATACACCACCGCAAACATCCAAAGACCTGAAGGCCAACCTGGAACAGTCTGGGGTTATGGTTTCAACAAGTACCATACGCCGCACACTAAACCAAACAGGGCTTTATGGGCGAAGGCCAAGGAAGACACCATTGCTGAGGCAGCAAATACATTAAAAAAAACATAAAAAGGAACAACTAAGCTTTGCCAAAGAGCACCTGGACAAACCACAATCCTTTTGGGAAAATGTTCTGTGGACAATAATAGAGCTTTTTGGCAATGCACAACAACAGTTTGTTTACAGACGGCGCAATGAAGGATACAAGGAAAAGAACGCCCTACCAACAGTTAAGCATGGTGGAGGATCCATAATGCTGTGGGGCTGCTTTGCTGCATCTGCTACTGGAGGCCTTGACCGTATCACAGGAATCATGAAATCAGAGAATTATCAAGACATTTTAGAGCGAAATGTCCTACCCAGTGTAAGAAAACTTGGTTTGAGTCGAAGATCATGGGTCTTCCAGCAAGACAATGACCCAAAGCACACATCCAAAAGCACGCAGGAATGGTTGAAAAGGACTGTTTTAAAATGGTCAGCAATGAGTCCTGATCTCAATCCGATTGAAAATCTTTGGTATGAGCTGAAATCTGCCATTGGGGAAAAGAAACCCGCAAATGTTCAAGAGCTTGAACAATTTTCAAAGAGAGTGGGAGAAAATACCAGCTGAGAAGTGCAAGAAGCTTATAGATGGCTACAAGAAGCATTTGGAGGCTGTCATCACTGCCAAAGGGTGTGCAACCAAATATTAAAGATGGGTGCCATTATTGCTGTACATGCTGTTTTTTTCTGTTTCTTCTTTGAAACTACAATATGTAAGTTGAAAAAACAATTTTCTTTGTTAAATTACTTTGGACCTACAATTAAAAGATCCTGATGATATAAATTTGGTACATTTCCATTTATTTCTGAAGATATTGTAGAGGTTATGCAAAAAATGAAGGGGTGCCAATAATGGTGATCAGGACTGTATGAATATGAATGCCACAAAAAAAGCTTTTATTTAAACTACCAATCTTGCATATTCTGTGTGTGTGTCAAGGTTAAACTCATTAGGTCTTAACAACCCACCACCTGGTGTGATCATTTTCACACACAGCATGTGGACAAACTGGAATGTGGTCAGTCTGGAACATTCAGTGTTGTGCAGTGTTGTACTGACTTTCCTGGACATACTCCATGATTTTTTTTAACAACATACAACAACAACATAGTGCTCACAAATCTCAAAATGTATATGAACAGTTTCAAAATATCAGTAATGAGATGGGACCAAATCTAGGCCTTTAAAGGCACTAACCAGAAACAGCTACTATATCACTCTTGGCAAAGCCATCAGAAGGGAGCCTGAGCATATGACAGCTTGCAGCGCACGTACCAACTCTCTGCAGTGATGACTGTATGTCACATGCCCAGAGTTGACACTGTGTTGCTCATCATGCAGGTAGAATAAAAGGACAGAGTGAAGCCCATGATGCTGCTGTACATATTGGATTTATTTTTAACCGTATTTCAGTTGAATTATTTTTAAAGTTCAAGGAAATCCCCAGTTTTTCTAAAAAAAACAAACAATAAATGCATGAGAGCCTAACAATGACTAAAATAATCATAATTAGGATTTCTGCCATAAATGATCAAAAATTAGAATCACACCCAAAGCAAAATGCTCCACACAGTGGATAAATTTGTTGAAGCAGGTTTCAATAAGCAGGTGGTCCAAAACCAGGTCAATGTTGACTAACCTCAGTGATTAAGGGCTGACTCAGCAAGTGTACTGTAAACTGTCAGTGTCAGCTGCAGTGCCATCCACACAACACACACTTCTTAACATGAAGTACATTATCAAAAACAACTTAATGCTCCAGCTGTGTAATCTCAATGGATTGTATCTTCTGATACATCTTCTGCTTGTACCTGGCAGTTCTGTTGATATGGTATTGATCTTATCTTTGAAAGAATCTACATGAACTCAGTCATTCTTTTGCTGCCATGCAGGATTTAACATACTCACAGGTTTGGTCTTATCTCCAAAGAAGTGAATGGTTGAGTAGTTGTCCTTCTCAACAATCCCCAGACAGTATCTCTTATCCCAACCATCAGGAAACACATCAAAGCTGATCTGCCCTCCTGCAGAGAAACAAGGACCCAGAGACAGGAAAATGTACATCACACTGACCACATGACCTGCTATCTCCTACTGTCTCAATTTGTAATAGTTTTGTTTGTGTGTTTTATGGCCCGTTACTTAAAGCACATAAGTCTGAAGCTGCTACTGACGCTGTGTTCCCAACAGATTTAAACGAACCTGTGCTGCTTTAAAAAAACAGATTCACTGTACATGCAATCTGTATAATTGCCATGAACACAGATGACTCACCGATTGAAAATGACAATCCTTTTCCTTTGAACTCTTCTTTTAATATGGACACAAACTTCTCTCTGATTTTCTCTTTCTGGAAAGAGCAAACAGGAAATAAAAGTCCCAGCACTGCAGATTTCTTTAATTGCTGTCTTCACTTCTGGGTGACAATGTAATCAGCAAAGCTAAATCTAAAAATACCATTTGACATGTACATTATATCACAATCACACAATCTTGCTACCCTATAAATGACAGATACACACTGCAAAGACAGGCAAAGCTACAGCTGCATTCATTGAGGTTCTGGTTCCTGAGGGCAGCAGAACAAGCTGAAAATGACATTTGATATATTATCACTTTGAAATGATGTTAACAAACATTTAACAGCTGGCTAATTACACATCCATTGGGCACAAAGGAACAGAATTTATTTACTTTTAATTTTTATTTATTTATTTAGTTACTGGCTACCTGACCTGTTTGGTCTCCAAAAACTCCTGAAAAAAAAAAAAACATCTGGCTCTCCAGCTGCTAAAGGCTACTCTATGTTCACCAACTAGTGTCTGTGTCTGTCTGCCGGCTGGTGCTGAGCACATACTAGACAGTGGGTTTAGCAGAGCTTTTGTTGGTGGCCAAAACCATGAGCTGACGAAGAAGTGGCTTGAGTGTGGATGTGTGTGTGCTACCTGATCTAGCTCATAAAACTCTTTTCTCTCTTCCTGTGTACAGCTGCGTCCAATTGGGGAGATGTTCAACATGCCGTTGCGGAATTCAACAAATGTCCCCCTGTAAAACATCACATATTACAATTTATTCTGAATTTGATCACTACCATCTGCCACTATTCCACACTTTCAAATGTTGCACAACTTGTAGCCCATCCATGCCCGTCTGTACCTCTTCCTCGGGAGTTTGATCTTGGCCATGTAGTTGAGACAGAAGTTGATGAAATCTTGCAGAAGCTCTTCTCCCATGTGGGCCTGGATGGACTAATAACAGCAAACAGACACAGTAAAGTTCCTGGGGCCTGTAACATGGTGTAACATCATGCATGCAGGGTAACTTTGTATGTTTTTATTCACATAACCAACATTTGGAAGGTAATTCATCTGAATCTGTCAAACAAAGACTTTGATGGTACAGGCTTAAAAACGTCTGCATAAAAGTGTATGAGGGACAGAGGGTAAGGCTCCATCCACGCTATAAAACCTTTTTGTTTTACAATAACAATTAGTCATTTGGCAGATGCTTTTATCCAGCGTGATGTACATATGAATTCACACACCGATGGCACAGCATCGCGGGCAGCTTTGGGGTTCAGTATCTTGCCCAAGGAGACTTCTGGAAACACTGCTGGCCCTTTTTTAGTTTGAAAACTTCAGGATTGTGTCATAGTGTGGACACGATAACAAGGACACCCACATTTGTTTCCGGCCTTGTTAGTCACAAAGTGCCTCTCCCTGATTCATCATGCCAATATCACATGACCCTTTTCCAGGAAGACATCAGATGACATCAGTCTGTCATATATACCTATGAGCCTTGCCATGAGCAGTTGATTCAGTATGGGTAAGAAAACACTTGCTAACATTGTTGTATGCTAGCAGCAGTTGTGCAGTTAAATTCTGTTTCTGTCGCGCTACATGAAGGCAAACTTCAGCCCAGCCCCTGAGCACCTATTGATATGAGTAGATTTTTGTTCTTGTCCATCTAGATGTCATTATATTTGAGCACTATTTAGTTGTACATATTTTCCAGTGTAACGATACGATGGTCAATTTGAGAACAGTCAGGTAAAAGTCATTTGAAAAACTGCATGGAACTCTATTCGCAATTGCAGCACAAGGACCAAAAGTCTAAGTGCAACTTCATAATTCAATGATCACCAAAAAAAACAAAAACATCTCTCTTTGATGTTACACTCAGGCTTTGGGCCTTCTGTAGGATTAATCTCGGGGTAAAGGCAAAGATTAGTTTACAACTTCTTAGTTTACGGTCGAGACGCCGCGATGTCAGTGACGATAACGCGCATCAGGCACTAACGGTGCATTCCATTTACCTCGGAAGTCGAAGGTGGGAATGATGTCACACCCAAGCTGACCGCGTTCCAGTACAACAAGTCGGAAAACCAAGATGGACGTCTCCAGGAAAACAAGGACAACAACGCATTACATGGTATTTTGCACATACAAACACCATAGCAACTTGTCCACATATAGAGGCATGTCAGTCTGGAGGGAGATTATTTCTGATACACTGCCAAAACCCTTATCTGAATGGAGATAGTTTTCATTTTAAAACGCCATTTTAAAATAAAAAAGTGGCTTTAATCTTACCTGAACAGAGAGAAACTGTCCGTCCTTATAGGCCACAAGACCATTCTCAGCAAACACATAGTCCACTTTCTGGATCACTGCACACATAAACCAAAAGAACAACAAAGAGTTAAACTGATGACATATTTGAAGTATAGGTGTATAGTTGGTATACAGTAGAGGTACAGATGTGTATCTCACCATCATCTCCCAGCTGCTCTTTGATCTTGCACAGGTCTGACCCTCCGACTACTCCGACCCGAACCCGAGTCCTGAGCTTCTCAAGGAACTCGGCCATATCTTGAGTCACATGCTGAAAACACACAACCAGTTACATTACTGACATGAGCAACAAGAGCAACAAAACCAATATCGAACAGCCGTCATCATAACAGTCACTCAAAATTAAATATAACACCAGCATAAGCATCTGCATGCGTTTCATCTGTCAGATTCATGTCAACTGTTACACATCCCAATTGAAAAAGTCTGTGCTTCTTCAGCATTTCACAATGACTAAGATTGTTCAGCATTAGTCACCTGTTCAGATTTTTGTGTTGGTCTTCTGAAAGTTCTATAATATTTTGTTATACAGTGATTGTGCATTTGGTTACCCAGGTTTGAACATTCACTAAACCCTCTTAAGAAACAATGTACCTTTGTTTTTTCAGAATAATTCTCAAAACATACACAGAAATGCACAGTCACACCTCCGTTCAGGAAGCACACATCTGCAAAGGTAGACAAACTGTTCACAGGAGCCATGTTTGACACGGGGCAGATCTTGTATGACCAACAGTATGGAATCAGATTTGTGTCACAATAATCAAACAAAACATCTTCAGTACCAAACAAAAATAAAAATTTGAGAGAGAATAAAACTCACTGAAGCAAAAAAATGTTATCTGAGAAGTAAAACTTGCAACTTGCAAACAAATTATTTGTGCAATTGAGCAAACTATTGGTCTTTTACTTTTTGTCATATCCTCTGTTTCTTTTGAAGAAAAACCTCAACATGTGCCAATAGCAGCAATAGAACGGGAACATATAGATCAGCACCATGGGTCAAAAGACCCAGAAACCGGACGTACAGGCACAGCCGTGTACATTCCTCAGTATGACACTGCAATAGAAAAAAGAGAACAACGGACCATATTTCCGTATTCACAGTCGAATTACTAGGAATAATGTTGGCATTGGAGTGGGTAGAAGCAAATAACCAGCCTGAGGTCATGGTTGCTTCAGACAGCCTATCGGCAATCACCAGTATTGGGTCTGGGGGGTCAGCATGCAGGCAGGATATTATCTACTCTATCTTGAATGCCCTCCTGAGATTATGCAATAGAGGGCTGGCTGTTTCCTTCCTTTGGGTTCCCACTCATGTAGGGGTACAGGGTAATGAGATAGTGGATACATTGGCCAAACAATCACTGAAACATAAATTAATTGACATACCCATACCATTAAGTAAAACAGAGGTTAAAACCATCATAAAGGATCACATACGCAACTCCTGGCAAGAACACTGGGACCTACATGACACAGGTAGACATTTACACAATATTCAAAGATATGTATGCTGGCAGAGGACGAGGCGGGAGCCCAAAGGAAGGGAAGTCATGACCCGACTCAGGATAGGACATACGGGGCTAAATCATTCGCTTCATAGAATAGGCAAGCACCCCACTGGTCTGTGCGAACACTGCAATAAACCGGAAACTGTTGAACATGTTCTCATACACTGCAATAAATATGAAGAGGAGAGAAGGGAGCTGGTATCAGTACTGGGGGAGGAAGGACACACTCTCATGCTAAGAAATTTACTTGGCAATACATCAGGAAGAATATATGGATACATATATAAATATTTGAAGAGAACCAGAGCACTAGAAGGAATTTAGTTTAGTTTAGTTTTTTTTTATCCTGCTAATCTAATGCTGCACACTCCAGTCCGGTAATGGCGGTAATGCACCTAGAAGCTGGTTTGCCAACCGCCAATAAAAACAAAGGAAGAAAAGAAGAAAAAAAACTCAAGGAGTGCAAACGAGAGAGCTGGCAGTGTGACTGCAAAGCTGACGGTGAGAACAAAAATCTGAGCAGTGAGAAAGAAACAGAGGATATGACAAAAAGTAAAAGACCAATAGTTTACTCAATTGCACAAATAATTTGTTTGCAAGTTACAAGTTTTACTTTTGAAGTGACATGTTTTTTGCTTCACTGAGTCTTATTCTCTCTCAAATTTTTATTTTTGTTTGATACTGAAGAAGTTTTGTTTGATTATTTTGACACAAATCTGATTCCATACAACAGTCACCAGATCATTTACTACAATAAAATGCAAGTAATATCACACACATACTATGATGCAACATATGTTCACTATGGAACTTTTCATCACTTTTCTTTTCATCAATAAATTCATTCAGTAGTTAATAATGCTTTCATTTTAAACATGAACATGAAACACATTCTCTAATCACCACTTGCACTTTGATTAACTCTTGAATCTGTTTTGTGAAACTAAATAGTTTTGACGTAACCTTGCAAAATATTATGGTTATACTCTGCGATAACCTGAATAATTTTGCTATAACTCTCATATGTCAAGTAGGACAAAGCTGAGACGAGTTGAAACTGGTTCTACTTGTTTGCAAAATGCCAGTGAAACCAAAAGGAAACACGATTAGCATCAGCGTGGTGACCATGACTGCTGTGTCTTCGAATATAGAAGATGACCAACATTGCCCATATTTACTATGGTATCAGATATTTTACAGTCTATTTCAATATTTTACCTTCCAACAAACTCAAACAAACTCAGCTAGTAGGATACTGTTGGCTTTGCGTTCAGCCGGATACGTCCTGTTCAGGGTGTGAAGGGTGCTCATACAGCTGACGTGTCCATGTACTATGATTTATCACTACTATATCATATGAGTGAGTACGCAGACTGACCATATAACACATACTGTCGAGATGGAACCATTTGTAAAACTAAAGGTTTCTTGGGAACACAGTATTGCTCGGAAAAACCACGTGGAGCCGGATGTTGAACTGATATAAATCTCAATATGCGTTCTTCTCTGTACTTGTGTTGTTGTGTACTTGAGAAACGTCATCACTCTGAGTCCAAGTACTGTTCTCCGTCCTGGAGAGACTGTACTCCTAAATCGAATTTGCTAAGTCCGAACTGCCAAGTTCGTAAGTCCGAACTTGGCGTACTTGGTATTGAGAAACGGAAGGGAGGACACAGGACCGTCATTCTGCAATTGGGACAGCAGCGTACTTGATGACGTTAGCAGGACGACACATCTCCGAAAACTTTGGATCAAATTTTAAACTACGCGCTATCGTGATGAATCGACCACAGATTTTAAGTTTTAACATCCACTTTCTCACATAAAATAATCTTAAAACCACATTCCGTACTACTAAAACAGCAGTATTTCCAAACTTGTAACTTATAGTTGTGAGTCCTCTCCTCCGGCATCGTTGCGACGAAATGCATTCTGGGATACGTGGTTGCCCCAAGTCCGCACAAGTCACCATCCGATGCATCCTCGATAAAGTGGGAGGGGCAAGAACACATCCGGGTATTTGAGCGTACTTGTCGAGATGCGGACTTGAGAATTGGAACAGTACTTGGACTCAGAGTGATGACGTTTCTCAAGTACACAAGAACACAAGTACAGAGAAGAACGCATATTGAGAAACGGTCTCTCTCTCTCTCTCTCTCTCTCTCTCTCTCTCTCTCTCTCTCTCTCTCTCTCTCTCTCTCTCTCTCTCTCACACACACACACACGCACGCACGCACGCACAAATGACCTGTCTTGCGGCCGTTAGCGTGCCATCAACATCGAAGAGACAGAGCGTGCTGGAGTCCACAGCGGCGTCACTCATCTTGTCTCTCTGCTTCCAGTGTCGCTGCTGTCTCGCTGTTCCGCTCTGTCCGATAACTCAGAGTGTATCCTGTCTTTCTCGGGTTGCTCCCACTATTCTTCTCATCTGCTGTTCTCTCCACAGTAGTGCATAATCCAGCTGCTGAATTACCGGAAACGTCAACCAATACAAAAGCTGATCTACAACATTGCCCATTCAGGACCCACACGTCATTTCCTCTAGCGTGTGACGTTGCTACCGCCACTGACCCGCCTCTTGAGACCAGCAGCTGGTCCTGAGTCCGTTGATTCCCAACAGAAGTAAACGTGAACACAGATAATGACCGATTCTTTCGCCCCAGAGAAGAGTCAGAGAGGAAAATATTAGACCTAGCCACACACAACATTCTGACTGTAAAATGCAATTTTTCAGACACACAAATCAGAAGAAAATTAACTTTGTTGGACATCTGACTCTGTCTCAGCAACACATTCTCCAACCTGAGTTAGTTAAGCACGGATAAATCTGAGCAAAGGCAGGTGTTATCACGCTTTAAGGCTGTTAAGAATTGAATATAAAGGTAGAAAAATTGATATCATGACCTTCTTGGTTGACATCATATCACATCACATCGTACTGATCTCAACTCAAAGCTACAGCATGTGTGATCGCTCAGCATGTGATTTGATAGCAACTGTCCAGCCTTCAGCCTTCATATGCAAAGGGACTTCAGAGACTTTGCAGCTGTGAAACAACACACTTTGGGGAGAGAGGTTTCGACACACACAAAGAAACACTTATTTCCCTTTTGTTTGAGAATACTTTGTATTGGTCAAAGAAACTTGTTTTAGCAGAAAATAATACACAATACTATGCACTTTATTGTTGTCCTTGTCAGGGATTTGGAGATGATCCTCTGAGCACTAGAGAAGACCCCGCTGGAGTCAACCAACACAATCTTTTTGCATTCATCAGAATTTGTCCATGCTCCTAGATAAAGGTGCATGATGTTCCTGGAACAAATCCTGCCATTTCTTCCAAAACTCCTTTCTGACTTCCACTTCGACCAGGTATTAAACAGATCAGTGCAATTTTTTGTTTGATTTATCTCTTTTTGGTGATTTTAATTGAAGTTGTTGTTCTGCATCTGTTTGTTCAAAAGTTATTTTCAACAATGTTTTTTGAAAAAATTTACGACAGGGATCATATTTAATGGGTTGGCTGTCTGAGGTCTGTGTTGCCACCACCTATTAGTGAAACCTTGCCAGCAGGTGTCCTTTTAGGCCTTTGTAGACCTGCATATACCAGTTATCATTCACTGATGATTGTATGTATATGAATGTACTGTCATATTACCAAAACAAACCAATTTTGTCCAGTTTCGTGCCTGGAAACAGATCCACATGGACATCTATTCTCACTGGTGAGTTGATGCATTTCTATCCACTTTTGAAGTGATTCACATGAGTGAACTTACTTTACTGCTGATCCAACGTACCGCTTTCTTGGTTTGTGGTACACAATTACCAACAGGGTTAAAGTGAGCTACAGTGAAAAACTCCCCTTGAACTCCCTTCATTTAATCATCAAAATAAACCAAACACAAGAAAAAATCAAGATCTTCAAGCTCTGGAAATAATGTGCAGCAAGGAAAGAATAATCAATGAAACAGTGAGCCTCCTATTAATATTCCCATGTGACAAAATTATCTTGGTATGTTTGATTTTGATTGTGACTTTTGTTGTTACCGGACACCGTTGCTGCTTAAATTGTTCAGAAATGATGGATATACTAATCACTTTATGTAGCTCACTGAGGAACTGTCCACCTTTTTGTGCATACTAAATATTTTAGTTTTTTCTGTTATTTTCACGTGGTGCATGTTCCACTAATGAAAGTGCTTGTAATATTTTGCTATTGTTTAGAAATCTACAACATGTCTTTTGACTGAAGGTATGTCTCATTATGAAAAGGACTACATTTTGCCTGTTTTTGTACATCATGCAGTCTTTGCATTGTTCAATGGTGTTTTTCCAGCATGTAAACAATATGTATCTATGTATGTATCTTCAAAATACTAAATGATTGTAGTTTTCATATTCAGTTTAACCTCTCACTTATTTGATACACGCAAGTACAATTATCCATTGACATTCTATTTTGAAGGGAAATGCGGAAGTCTTATTTTCATTTTCTGGCCGGTTCAATAGTCATCTGTGTCCCTAAGAACCAAATGAGTTTTGTTTTTGACTTGACTTAAGAATGGCAATATGAGTTCTCTCTTCGTAACGTAGGCTGTTGAATGAAACGAAATAGGAACGGCCCTGTGGTTGTTTCTGGGTTTTAAAACGTGCCTGGACCACACATCACATCAACAGATAAACATATTCTGACTTCTAGCAAACAAAGGAGATTTCGCGCCGTGTGTTTAAAAGTCCGGGTCAACCAATGAGCGTGTTGGCAATGCGTACAAACTTGCTGTCTTGGTCGCATATACTACAACCAATCACAGTGCAGTGTGTTCCTTGTGCAGCGAATTCAAATTTGAATACTCAAGTCTGGCCAATCTACTGATGGTAGGGAGGAGTTGTGAAAGTACTTGTAGTTAAGTTAGTTCGGCCTTGCAGACAGTGACAAAACAGTTGCGTTTTCTTCCTCATTCAGTCACTTACGACTTGTCTTGCTGAGAACAGGTAAGGTTCGCTGTTTTTTTGCTGGTGTGTTTATCTGATTTTCTTAATAAAATAACCGATGGTTTCTTGGTTAATTTGGTGTATTGACTTCGGCGACGCAATTTCCTACTTATGCCTGTTTACCAATGAAGGACTGATCGGAAATAAAGTAGTTTGTATGTTCGCAAAACCTTAAATCAAATCTTTGCCACATGATATCTCTGAAGGAAATCGTCAGTTGTTCTGCTTTATTCACCTTACAAAGCTCTGTTTCGATACAGTGAAACAAGCAATGCGCCGTGTGCGCAACATGCAGTTGAAACGCCATTTGGTTTAGTAACTTAACCTGCTGCACGAAGATGGCTACCACATTTAAAGTTTGAATCAAGTCCCCATTTGGTGTAGACTCAGTCTCGTGGCTAGTTGCGTTCCAGCTAAAATCAGAATAGCTGTTCGATGAAATTAAAGTAATCGCTATGTTACTTTGTAAGCGTCTGGCGCAGTTTAGTTTAGGCGGGAAGATACAAAATGGAGGCAAGTCTTTTTGTCACAGTGAAGCAGAAATCCGATTAGAGCCCTAAAACGCCCTTGGGCGTTTGCACACTCGGTTTGTGTTTATTAACGGTGCTTGTAGTAGTCGAATGGCGCCGACAAAATAAAACGCTTACTCGAGTCGATGTTTACTACGTTAAACAAAAATTTTGTTAAGTTATCGTGAATTTACGACCTACAGTCGGTTAACTCTACAGTAGTGCCAGCCCTGATGTTTTGTCACTCGTCACTGTTAATCGTGTTTCATGTGATATAATGATTTCTAGATCAACTGCAGCGATGAGAAAGGACCCAAATAAACCAAGAGGGAAAATGACCTCCTATGCTTACTTTGTGGCGACATGCCGCGAAGAACACAAAAAGAAACACCCAGGGACCACTGTAAACTTTTCAGAGTTTTCTAAGAAATGCTCTGAGAGATGGAAGGTAAGTGAACATCTGTAAGTTTTAGAAATCTTACGATTAATTTCCATGACATTTAGGTTGGCATGTTTTTTTCCCCCCAAATGAAACCAACAAAAGATAATAGAATACAAGTATAAGGTAATGGAAATACCACAGAAATTGAAATTGAATCAGAGGCGCTATTTATTTTGTGTGTTGATGTCCCTTTTCCTCCTCAGGAGAGTGAAACGGGGTTAAACGCTTAATTGAAGACTATTAGTAGGGATACCTGCTTAAGCAGATAGCAGATCCACAAGTATTCTCAATAAATGTGTCCAACCATAGATGATCTTGTATAGGAAGACTTCTGAAAGCACATAATAATTAGGACAACCAGAATTTTGAGTTTCTGGCTTCCATTTTGTAGACCATGTCACCCAAGGAGAAAGTGAAGTTCGAGGATTTGGCTAAGAATGACAAGATCCGCTATGATCAAGAGATGAAGTCGTACGTCCCTCCTAAAGGTGCCAAGCAGAGCAAGAAGAAGAAGGACCCCAACGCACCCAAAAGGCCACCGTAAGTGTCAAACCCTCATCACACGGCCCTCTGCAGGGTTTGAAAGACAAATTAATACATTAATTAGGCTGGAGAAGAGGTTGTTATAGGATCTAATTCTTGAAGGCATGAAGCCTGGTGCTTTGTGACATTGACCTATTCCCCTTTCTCCCCAGTTCTGCTTTCTTCGTGTTCTGCTCTGATCACCGTCCCAGGATCAAAGAGGAGAACCCTGGGATCTCTATTGGTGAAATTGCCAAGAAGCTTGGCGAGTTGTGGTCTGCACAGAGTCCTAAAGACAAGGCTCCCTATGCGGCCAAGGCTGCAAAACTGAAGGAGAAGTATGAGAAGGTATACACCTGTTGCTAGTAGTTTTGTGTTTTAGCAGGATAAACCAACAAAGCACGAAAGGATAAGTCTGTTTTTAACAAATCACGTGAACAGTCCCAACTGGATGAAAATGGTATCAAAAAGATTCAATGTATTGTGTTTAAGCAGCACTTGTGGTGGAAAAAAATTCAGCACCAATACAGTCATATTATCGTGAAGTTGATAGCACAAAATTTATTTAAAAATCTGAATGTGGAAGTATGTGAAGAAGTACATTTCCCTCTTTGTTCCAGGATGTTGCTGCCTACAGAGCCAGAGGTGGTTCAGGGAAGAGTGATGCTGGTAAGAAGAGTGGCCCAGGCAGGCCCGCTGCCAAGAAAGCAGAGCCGATTGACGATGATGACGATGATGACGAGGACGAGGAGGAGGAGGAGGATGACGAAGATGATGATGATGATGACGATGAGGATGATGACTAAGCAGTTTATGTTGTAGGGTGTGAATTTTGCAATGCATTGTTCAGCTTAACTCCTGTTTTTGTGTGGATGGTTCCAACAGTATAGCCTGCTGTCCCTGTTGGTCTGCCTCTGTAGGATATTGATGTGTTCCTTTCTCAAATTCAGGGATTTAGTTTTTATTTTGGTAGTCCCCTTGTGATTTTTTTTTTTTTTTTTTCCTTCTTTCTCCTCCTGCTGAACTTGGGTTTGTTCCATCTCAATCCTTATCATTTTCTGTGGTAATGCAAAGAACTGAAATTCCTGTACAGGCAGTGGACAGCAGCAAATCAGTGAAGTTTTAAAAAGTATTGTTTCTGGAAGCACTGCTTATGTTTTCTGTTTAGTGGTGCTGTTTCTTCACTGTTATTTTACTACCAGGGGTTATCTGTAGTTTGAGTAAAGAGGTTTGCAGCCATTTTTAATGTGGAACTTTGGAAACTTTAATGTAGAATGAATTTCTTTTTTGTAATAAAATTTTGTATATTGATTATAATTGTGTAGACTCTTAATTAGTAAATAGTTTGGCATCCTGACTAGATTAAAGAGTGGCTCTTCAATATACTAGCAAATGTTTTTGGTCTAAAGTACTGCATTTCTTGCTTAATGGTACTTCAGTGATACAGGTAGAACTGCTCATTCACAAAAATGTGAATATATTAGCAATGTTAAGAGTACTAGATTGTAGTAAGCTAATGGACTTTGCATAGCAGTAGTTTGGGCAAAAAATGAAAATTATATCAAGTAATTAGTATTTTGCAAGTAACTTTAGAGGAGCGTGAGGTAGGAATCTTAGCAACTGCTACATTATTAGGAATTCATAATGGGAGATGTTATTCAGTTAGCAAAAGAACCAAAAATCACATACTGAAATTGTCCCCATGTTCCTCACAGAGGACATTACAATCACACCAGCAGGGAAAGATGGTGTATGTAGGAAACATTGTAAAAATTTTATCAGGTATCTGCCACTGCAGTAGTACAGGATTGTAGAAAAACGGCACTTGTTTCAAAGCCTTGATGTAATTTACCCATGACTTGTGTGTGTTTGTTGATTGTAAACTGCAAACATGCAACATTGCCATGGTGGTCTTTCACTATGAATTAATTGGTGAAAAGGCCTTCCACCCATGGGTCAGGCTGACCACTGAGCCAGAACCTCTGTGAAGTGGACCTTTATTAGCATTTTTTGTTCTAGACTGGGTTGACTGTATATGTAAAATCATGTGTATCTGTTACTCTTTAAATGCTGCTATACCTCATTCTCCTGATTTTATTGCTCTGAAATTTAATTTCTTTGAATGCAGTGGGTATATATACCTTCAACTGTCTCCAATGCAGTTAATCAGACTGACTTGCTCAGTACATCGATTCAGTTGGTGGTTCTAGATAACCCTATCCTAAACTGGCTGACAAATGATTCAAATAGTCTAAAGGAGATGTGTGACAAGCTTTTCTGTGTCATCTGAGTGGTGGGCCAATCTGAGCTAATTTGAAGGATCCCTCAAATTCAACGTTCAATGATAGATTTGTTTCTGTTCAATAGAAGGGACAAATTACTGCTTCTGAAGTTTTTGCACTTGGCCTTAGTGGCCACTGACCTGTGGCCTGCATTAGAAGTAATAACCAAATTAAAACTGTTATCAAAAGAAATTTTGATAGCAGGATTTAATGAGCAATGTCTCAGTGTCCTTGCCAACAGTAATATACAGCTCACCTGTGAAACGTGAGACTTTTAAAAAGCTTAGGGTTTCAGACAGATAAAGCCCCTGTTCGCCACAAAATGATCAGTGATGTTTAAGGTGTGTGACAGCAGCCCACTGGCAGAAATGAATGCACATTCTCCTTGACAAGAGCAAAGGCCAGTTATTAATCTCCAGCTCTTTTACGAGCCTGTCAACACCACAGTTACACAGTAAATGTAAATAAAAACAAATCTTCTATACCTATTCCTTCTTATGTTACAGTTAATGTCTGCATAATAAAGAAGTCATCAGAGATTTGGTATGCTTTCAACACACACTTTTCTGCCTCTGGGAATCAATTTGATATGGTGTACCCAGGATCTGCTGTTCATAGTCAGACACTGACCCATGTGGTTCGATGCCTGGCCTCATCCCGGCAGTCCACATGCCAAAGTTTTCTTGGGCAAGATACTGAACCCCAAAACTGCCATCAGTGTGAGTGGATAATGCTCGTCATGAGCAGGGGGCTTAGCTGCCGTACGAATGTATGGGTGAAAGCAATTGTGTTGTAAAAGTGCTTTGAGTGGTCTTCAGACTAGAAAGGCGCTATACAAATACAGTCCATTTACCAATATTCCCACTTCACAAGGGTGGTGACAAAAATGATATTAACGAATGCCAATTTCCAAAGCAGTCGTTAGTTAATAATCAGCTCCAATCATTCCTCTCAAGAAATTCTGTTCAGACCAGTCTGGTTTCAGAGCTGATCACAGTACTGTCGCTGCTATTACTTTGGTTACAAGTGACGTTGTATCAGATGGGAATCATTGTGCTGTTCTCTTTTGTAGATTTTGACAAAAGCATTTGATACTATTGATCATGCTAAGTGTCTACAGAGGCTGTGTAATATTGTTTTTGATTCCTGTAAATGTTTGCAGGACCACCTGTCTCATAGACAAAAATGTGTGATTTTGGGAAATGATCATTCTTTATTTTTTACCACTGTCAAAGGCGATTCCACAAGATTCAACACTGGGTCCTGTCTTGTTCACAATTTAGATAAACAATATCACATCCTCTGTGACATAACTGCCATCTTTATGGGAATGATACAGTTCAGTATTGCTTTGCTAACACTATAGACTCAGCCATAGAAATTCTACAACAACCTTTTGATAAATTGCAAGATGCATCTTTTAATTTACATCAGTCCTGAATGCAAATAAGACTAAATACATGCTATTCTCCAGAGCCAGAGATGTTGTGGAAACCGGTTTGCATATTACCACTCTGAATGGTCTTGGTATTGAGAGGGTCTTAGAATATAAATATTAGTATCTGGCTGGATCAGAAAGTTATCTTTAAATTTCACGCTGACACTTATCAGCACCCCTCAACATAAATGTGGATATTTGTTCAGAAACAGAACTAATTTTCCTTTGCTCAGGAGGGACTGGATAATGAAGGTGATCTTCTTGTCTGTTTTGGATTGTGGTGATGTTATCCATAGAGATGCCTCCTAGATTCAGTTAATCACTCCAACTTCATTGCAACTTGTGTTAAAAGGTTGGGTGGGCATTTCTCAGTACGATGTGACAGCCATTGGTTTTTATTCATTTCTAAAGCCCTTAATGGCAACATGCCATTATATATCCCCTCCTTATTAAACTTTTCCCATACTCATTATTTGACCGGTTCAAGTGATTGGCTAATACTCAAAGTCCTGTGTACAAACACTGAATTTGAAACAACTGCTTGTAGTTTGTGTGCTGAACCCACTTGGAAAATGTTTACGGCACACATCAAAACTTAACACAATTGTACCTACAGGTCAATTGAAAACCATGATTACAAACTACCCCATACTTAAATGTTACTGTTATTAACTGTGTTCTGTTGTTGACTTTCTCAATTATTTTTTTTGTTTGTATTTATTCTCTTTTTAACTGTACTCTCAATGCCACTGGGAATAAGGACATGGCCTCAATGATTTTTTAAGATTTAAAATAAAGTTTGAATTAATAAATGACGGAACATTTTTGTTTGAAAGCTCTACTGACTGAGGTTTGTCTATCATTCGTCATAGTACAGTCATCTGGGACACAACACCCTTTAAACACCAGTAAATTAATGCAGAGTTGCACATGACCAGAACTGCTGTCAGATGTGATATCATGACCCAACTTGGCGAGATGTCAGCAGAACTTTCAGTGGTCATTTGAAATAGCTGTTCTGCATGGGGAATGAAGTCATGATTAGATATAATGTATGTGCAGTGATGTACTGTATGTTTATGTGTGTTACTGAATGACAGCTACTCTTATTAGTCATGTGGCTTTGTCCTAAAACATACAAAACATTTTTTGTCCAACAGATTACTGTCCTGTTATCTTGGAAAAACATGACTAACCAAAAATAATAAATAGGACTCAAGACTGACATATCATTATAAGACTGCACCTTTTCAGGTTAAACTGCCCATCAATTTACAAAGTTAAATTCAGCTCCGCCTCAACCAACAACATAAACACAGCTCACATGCGTTGTGATAATAATCCAATAACAAGTAAGATAATAAGTAGCACCATGAAATGAGTCATTTGGAATAATGAGTAATTTTACTTTACTTACATTGAAGTTTTTATGTTACCATTATTTTAAAAAAAATAAAAAAATAAATCTCGAGTAGCTCTATGGAGCTGCTTTTCTATGAGTGCACAATGATGCAGGTGAGCATGCAGTTTGACTTGATGCTCAGGGCGCTTCTTCCACTCTCTTCCGTCTTTCTGTCTGTGATCTGGAAATCTGTCTCAGCACTCCACTTTGAAGGATGTTTCAATTCCAAAAATGCATCTGGAGGAGATAAGCGAGGAGAGAGGAGGCTGGCCTATGAGCTAGGATGCACAGGTGTATCCTTTGCGGAAGACTTTTTGGCACCTGTGACTCAAGGAAGAGGCATGACACACAGCTGGAATATATTTAATATATATATAATAATATAGATTTAATTTACTTAAGATGAACAAATGCGCAATCAAACTGTCAGGATCTGCAGGTTGCCTCTCTTTTGGCTAGTGTGCTCCTATGTGTGCCTCTCCTTCCGCCTCATGTCTGTCTCTCCCCTGTCTGTCCTGTGTGTGTATGTGTTTAACTGCAGGGCTTGGCTGACAGGTCTGGCATGGCCTCCTCATTTCCTGAGCACATCTGACTTCAATCATTCAATCAAGCCTCATCATCCATCACAGTACACACTATATTACCAAAAGTATTCACTCACACATCCAAATAATTGAAATCAGGTGTTCCAATCACTTCCATGGCCACAGGTGTATAAAATCAAGCAGCAAGCTATGCAGATTGTTTCTACAAACATTGAAAGAAGTGTGAGTGAAAGAATGGGTTGCTCTCAGGAGCTCAGTGAATTCCAGCGTGGTACTGTGATAGGATGCCACCTGTGCGACGAGTCCAGTTGTGAAATTTCCTCGCTCCTAAATATTCCACAGTCACCTGTCAGTAGTATTATTACAAAGTGGAAGTGATTGGGAATGACAGCAATTTAGCCATGAAGTGGTAGGCCATGTAAAATGACGGAGCGGATCAGAGGATGCTGAAGAGCGCAGAGGTCAATCTCTGCAGACCTCCAAACTTCATGCGGCTTCAGAGGACTTCATGGAATGGGTTTCCATGGCTGAGCAACTGCATCCAAGCCATACATCAGCAAGTGCAATGCAAAGCGTTAGATGCAGTGGTGTAAAGCACACTGCCACTGGACTCAAGAGCAGTGGAGACGCGTTCTCTGGAGTGACGAATCACGCTTCACCATCTGGCAATCTGATGGATGAGAGGAGACTGAGAGCCAGGCCTTCTCATCAAACATCAGTGTGTGACCTCACAAATGTGCTTCTGGAAGAATGGTCAAAAATTCCCATAAACACACTCCTAAACCTTGTGGAAAGCCTTCCCAGAAGAGTTGAAGCTGTTATAGCTGCAAAGGGTGGACCTATGGATTAAGAATGGGATGTCACTTAACTTCATATGCGAGTCAAGGCAGGTGAGCCAATACTTTTGGTAATATAGTGTATAAGCACCAGTCACCTCAGCATTCATCGAATTGTCTGCTCACATATGTGGTAACGCAGTGATCAACCCAGTAAACATTTTGCCTGCCTGCATCTCTGATTTGTCCTGTCACCCTGCCAATCTGCCTTGTGAGCTAAAGCTTGGATTCTCTCTCCGACCTTTTTCCTCTGGCCTCCTCATCAGTACTAAGACTGGATTCTCTTTTGGACTTGATACCTCTGACCTGCTTGTCTGCTCTGTGGATTGAAGAAGAAGAACGTACTTTTTATTATCACAGCATTACATATACATGCACCACACACATTACATGTACACACCATGCTTTTTTTTGTGAAATTAATTCTCCACGTTTGACCCATCCTCGGTCTGTTGATCCTCCACGGCAGACTAGGAGTGGTGGGCTGCCGGCTGACAGCTGACAGCGGTGCCCGGGGACCCATCCTGTCTTCGTCACCATTGGTCAGGTGGTGATCTTCTTGCATTTTTTTTTCAAATGATTTAAACCTCTCTCCTTCTGCAGTCTCCTTGTCCAAGTCACAACATTTGTATCCATACACTTGCCTAATAACACAAACTTTCTGCCCTTCATTGTTTGTTAGCGCCTCCTGAGGTGCTAACCACATTCGTTAATGACATTTCACTTTGATGTTGTGTTTTCATTAGTGAATGTAGGCTACACCCTGTTCAGTTGCTATTAGCATGACATGATCTTCACAGGTGCAAACAGCTGCTAATGAGAAATCTTTGTATCAACAGGAACATTCTCTTGCCTTCAGCACTAGTTTGGTGTATTTCATTCAGTGTTGCAAAGTTTAGTGAGCTGAGCTATAAATGAAACTTCACTACTCTTAAGTTACCCCAGGAGGAATGTAGCTTGGTTACGATACAGAAACATGGCCAAAGTAGTTTACTACATCAAAGCTGTCTAATTTTTATTCGTTTTATATGAAACAAGTCACTGCTATCAGTGATCAATCAGATAGGCAGGCAAACAATGTTTATTAAATAATAAGCTGTGCTCTCTGCTCTAACTGCTCCAAAACCAATAGGGCAGCAACATACAAAGAAACTTGTGCTGCACACAGTAGCAAAAACAAGTGTTGATTGTGTGTGTGTGTGTGTGTGTGTGTGTGTGTGTGTGTGTGTGTGTGTGTGTGTGTGTGTGTGTGTGTGTGCGCGTGTGCGTGTGTGTGCGTGTGTGTGTGTGCGCGCGCGCGCGCGTGAGTATGAGCTTGCATGAGTATGAACCGTTTAGACTTTTGAGCATTGGCAATGCAAACTGTTACCTCAAAATGTAATATCTCAAAACAAAGCACTGTGGAAGAAGACGAATAATCTCGACTCCCTCAGCATCAGCCCCCGCCCCCCCCCCGCGCCGACATATGTCCATTCAGTAAACTCAGGCTCGCGTGTCTATACTTCCCTGCAGCACGGATGGTGTAGGCATCAATCCAAGGATTGGTACGTGATGTCACATTCATATGGAAATGCTGATGTAGTGTATGGCGGTGATATCTCTTACTGATCCTTTATATTTTTATTTCGGACTACAGCAGAAAGCTCCGCTGAGTCTGAGCTTCAAAAATGTCTGGGAAGATGTAGCTTGTGTGGACACTATTCCACTACGTGATAAAAGGGCGAAGCTACTGAAAAGCTAGTTGATCGAGAAAACAGTGGCGCTACCACCACGCTGCTGGGAAATGTAGTAGCGTCACTACTGGCCAACACTCCCAGCACTGGTCGTCATTTGTTACTAACGTTCGGCTCAGCAGGTCTGTGGACACAACGCTCACAGAGAATAACGTCAGTACAGGAATTAGTGGAAGGATTTAGGATTTAAACCTGAAACTGTGAACAGAACCTGATCCGGAACAGGTTAGGTGTGCAGCATACATTAGCTATCATGCACCCTTCGGTCTCATTTGATATACTGATAACACTTTTGTACTTTTCCATGAATTCAGGGCTACTTTACACTATTGTATTACAGTTATACATTACTAAATTGCTTAAGCAAAGGATTAAAATGCTTCCTCCACCCTTGCTTCTTAGTGACCATAAATCACCAAAATCATTTTGAATTACCGTTGCAAAAAACGATGAAAAATACGTATAATTCTGATCCTAACACACAGTGTTGACTGAGGGAAGAGAGCCCTGGACCACGCTAATATAATCATACATCATGCTGGACAAAGGGGAGACACGCTGACAAGCTTATGGTTTTACACAGAAACGCTCTGACTGACATTTTGGACAACCAATAGCTGATCAAAATGATTATCTCCACGGACCAGTCACTGCCGTCGTTACGTCCCACCTGACGCGAAGGACGGTGAGCTGGGGGCGTTTCAGCACCTGGGAGCTGTCCGTTGTGCACGAGCCAACTGACAACTGACGGTAAGAACAAAAACACGTCCACAAAAACTGTTCGCAGCGCTGGAATATAATTCACCAGAGATGGCCGAAAAATATCTATGTGAAATGTTGCTGCATGCTCGTTGTCAGCGACCTGCTGCTCTGATATTCAGACGGACCACAGCTGCGATCAGCTGCGTCTCAATAACAGACAGTTTCCACACGGATTAGTTTGTGCTGCAGAAACCTGTTGATGCCATCTACATGTTCTTGGCATATAATCCGTAACAGACTGAAAAGAAACGCCAGATCGCGTCTGGTTGCGCATGGTGACATGAGTTCAGAATGGGATTGGCTGTTATCTTCCAAACAGGGTTAGCCTATTGATTTAGCAGTGTTTCAGACGATCCACCGTTTATCGTTTTTTTCTTATTATTGTCATGCCTGAAACGAGGTATTTGTGTTGTTTACTGGTTCGTGCTGAGGGAATACCTCGCCTGCATTAAGTGAGCACAGTTGTGGTGCTTTGCATGTGAAAAATACGTGAAGCGTCTGGATTGAAACCGGGTCTTTCATGAGCTCTAATAAATCGTTGAAATGCAGAGTAAACAACGGTTATGTAATGTAGACATGCAGCACAACTTTCACCTTTCAATCAAATCTCGTCTTTCACCTGAAAGTGACCCACACCATGCTCATCGAAAAATAAGCCTAAGTGAACTTTACCCGACGAGAGGACCCTGGTAATGTTAGTGTGTGTGTGTGTGTGTGTGTGTGTGTGTGAGAGAGAGAGAGAGAGAGAGAGAGAGAGAGAGAGAGAGAGGGAGCTTTGTAGGGGTGTTTTTTCCCTGATGCCAGTTCAAAGCAGCACCGTTGTTCACTGTCTTATGTCAGCCTATTAGCATGAAAAAGCATAACCGTTTGGCACCAAAGACAAAGTCCAGCTGAGGCTGCTGGGAACATCATTACTTTGAGTGTATCTGGTCATAAACCAGAGAATTGGTCCAACTGAAAGTTTGATGAGATGATGGCACCAAAAAAGTTAAGGAATTGCTAAAGTGACTGCAGTTTATTTTGAAGGGGATATGAATGTGTATACCAGATTTCATCACAATCCAATAGTTGTTGAGACATTTCACTCAAAACCACAATTGTGAACCTCATGGTGGCATCAGAAGAAAAGTCAGGGAATCTGCAGTCATAAGAATTCACTCATTCATGTTTGTTCAAAATTTGATTGAAATCCATCTAATTGTTGAAATATTTCAGTGTGTACGAAAGTGGCAGACTACTAACTGACTGTGTTAGGCATATAATGCATCACCCCTCCTTCCCCTGGGAAGATCCGATCACGAGCTGGTGCACCTCCTGCCTGCGTAAAAACGTCTCTGACATAGGCACCCAGCTGTCACTTGCACAGTGAAAAGATGGCCAAACACGGCTGATGAAACTTTAAGGGACTATTTTGATGCAACTGTGTGGAAAGCACTTTGTGATACTCATGGGGAACACATTGACAGTGTACACAATGTATAATGGACGACAACATCTGTGTGGAGAATGCCGTACCCATCAGGACTGTCTGGTGTTTTTCCAACAACAAACCTTGGATCATGTCTGACAGAAAGGATCTCCTCAAGGAACAAAAGAGAGTCTTCGTTTTTGTTTTTACCGATGCTTCCTACTATTACCCTATCCCCTTTGCTGCTGTAACACTGCAGATTTCCCCCGATGTGGGATTAATAAAGGATTATCTTATTTTAATGGGAAAGAATTTCACTTCCGAAACTTCAACAATCAGTATCCTTTGTTCCCAAACACTGATATGCATTCTATTTCATTTACCATATTTGTGAACAGGCAGGAACATGCACCAGGTTGTCATTAGATCTTTCCAGGGGAAGGAGAGGTGATGACTTATATGCCTCCTTGGTGTGGGCATGAAGTAAGTCCAGCATTTTTTCATCTCTGGTGTAGCATGTAACATAGTGAGTGAATGTTGGCAGAGTGGCATGATACAAGTGGGGGTCCATGGCTGTGCTCAGGATCCCAAAACCAGTAGGAAGACCAGAGCAAACTGAACTCAGTGTCCATAGTGCACAGACAAGTTAAAAACAGTAATTGCCTGTCTCAACACTCTGGGGTCAGCGTTGTCATTTTTTTTCACTTCATAATGTGCCACACATAGGACAATAGAAAACAGGTCTGGACTAATTCCCACACTCTTGCCACAAAGCCTCATTGTTGTGACGTGCAGATTGTGGTTTGACATTGTCTTGTAAGAATAAGCAGGGATGTCCCTGAAAAGATTTTGTTTGGATGGCAGCACATCTTGCTCCAACACCTGTATGTATGTACATTTCAGCATTAATGGTGATTTGACAGATTTGCAAGTTGCCCATGCCATGGGCACTAAAACACCCCCATACCATCACAGATTGTGGCTTTTGAACCTTGCACAGGTAACAATCTGCAGGACACCTGCAGGATGAAGCATCCATGATTTCTGAAACAACTTGAAAAGTGGACTTGTCCGACCACAGCACACTTTTTCACTTTGCATCAGTACATTTCAGATGAGCTCAGGCTCAGAGAAGTTGGTGGCCTTTCTGGATCACGTTGCTCTATGACTTTCAGTTTGCATTTTACAGTCTTAATTTGCAATTATAGATGCAGGGAGGAAGCGTGTTTGTCAGCAGTGGTTTTCTGAGTGAAATAGTAACCCCTTATATCATTTATACCTGGCCTTCTCAAAGTTTGGACCTCGGTCTGCAGCCACTCAGCCAGACCAAACATCAAGTCAATCCGGACCCAGACCATTAACTCATGATCAACAACTTTTAACCTACGGGCCATATTTGTGTCCGCAGAATATTAAGGAATTCAGAAAATGCGTACATTTAACACTATTCACCAGTGGAAGAAGTTCAGTCTGTTCTGAGAGTGATTGTTGGTTAGCAACCCCTGGCAAACAGCAAACAGTCTGAAATTCATAGTTCACTCATTGTACAGAATTGGATTATTCTTTGACTCAATTCTGTCTACTCTGTGTACCACCACCAAACTACTCGGCTCCCAGGCCGGCCATTCCCTGGAGTTGACAGCAGTGCACTGGCAGGACAACAGGAGGTAACCCTGGAGTTGCTTAAGAATCACTGAGCTTGTCTATTAGACACATCACTTTTTAGGTGGCCAGCCGTTCTATTGAATCTCTGAGTATTTCCGTTTGCTTCCTGGGACCCCATCCTTGCTTGAGAGTGACAGAGCATTTCGAGGAAGCCCCTTTTAGTCAGTCATGATTCCATCACCTGTTTACCAATGACCCTGTTTACCTGTAGAATGTTCCAAACAAGAGTTTTTTGAGCATTCCACAACGTTCCCAGTCTTTTGAAGCCCCTGGTCCAACTTTTTGGAACATGTTGCTGGTATCAAATTCAGAATGAGTATATATTTACAAAAAAACCCATTAAGTTGATCAGTTTGAACGTTAAATATACATGAAATAATAATAAAATATTTTTGTACTGTATGCAATTCAGCATATGTTGAAAAGGATTTGCAAGTTGTCACATTCTATTTTTATTTATGATTTACTCAGCGTCCCAACTTTTTTGGAATCAGGGTTGTATGAACTTTCAACTCTCCTAAAACATCAACTAGAGCTGCAGCAGTGTCCATGGTTCTGAAAAGACTGATGAACTGAATTTAGAGAAACTTGTTAGATTTGATATTTAATACTGTCAACATAGCAGATATATTTGGTATGCTTGATGATAAAATTATCACACAATTTTTACCAAATATATAACTTAATATACATTCTGAAGTGAACGTAAATATGAGAAACAAAATTTAGAATAAGTTAATCAATCTGGAATCCCTTCAGCCTCAAGTGAAGTGGTGACAGTTCTTTAAAGCTTCCTAAATAGGAATGTATAAACAATTACTGTCATTCTTGCAAGCAATTTAATACTCCTGTGTAAGACGTCTCTTGGGTGCCATAAATATTCTAGCCGAGCAGAGGAAGAAGAACTAAAAAGACACAGAAACAGAAATGAAAAAAATCATGATAGTGGTATTTTGTGACATTAGAGGAAGTAGAAGTAATACCCTTGTCTTGTTTCAAAGACATTAGCTTGTTTACTAATACAAGCAGAATGTAATTATGGGATGCCCAGAGAGGTCCACACGAGCACAACACGTTCCTCCATCATAGTGCTGTGTAGCACGAGTGTGACAACTCCACATCGTTACTGTTAAGACGATTGCACCATTATCTCATTAAAAAGAGAATGGTCAGTGAGAAATTTAGATGCAAATAAGGCAATTTGCACCTTACAGAAGGAGGTCACAGGCTAACTGGTGAACAGGTTTTTGAAGATTACCTTTGATATAAAATCCCTGCTTGCCTGTGTGTTTCCCTTCTTTCAGTTATGCATCTAGTCTGTGATTTGGGTGAACAACCCGTTTAGAGATAAAAACCAAATGCTTCTTACTATTACACTATCCTCTGGAATCAATTAATACACTAAATATTACATGCATGTCACAGATCTTCCTGCAGGTTTATGGATTTAAGATGCTCTTACAGTTCTATGGATGGCTAAGAGATATTCACTAATCTGTTATTATTTCTACGAGCATCTTTACTGAAGGTATTTTTCAGAAACACCCTGCACAAGGAATTGGTGTAATGATTATCTTAGTTGAAGATCCTTTCGGGTTATTTTGGTTTAAAAAATCACTAGACAGCCGACCATTAGAAAAGAATCTGTATTTTCTTCAGGGGTCTCTTTAGCACTCTAGATTTGAGGATGTGTAGTTGCTATTATGAGTTGAATACCACATACTGTACATTGAGTCATTAGTCAGTTCCTCACAGTAACAGTATTCAATCAGTAGACAAGCAGCGGTCTCAGCCAATCACAGCAGAGATTAATTCAATCCTATCTACATTCAGTCTCATTTGCTTTAATCATCTAATCCTCTTCAACCTGTAGATCTTTCTAGTATGTTTGTATGTTGGTAGTGGTAGTAATAGCACTGTACACTGCAATTCAATCCATATTTAATGAATGAATTCATTTGATGATTAAAAACACATAACACTGCACTGCAGTCATTACCCAAGCCATAATAAATATTGTTTAGACAGGTGTTGAATTAATTTTGAGTAGTGTGGTTGCTGTTGCACCTAACAGTACAATTCAATACAATGACAACCAACAGTCTCTCAGCTGACAAATGATTCAAGACACTGTTTAAGATACATTTTAGTCATGATGGAAGATTAGCAATGTAGTTGCAAAAATCTAAATTTGCTTATCACTGCTATTCATTTATTCATTTACATCTTGTCTACAAAGTCAAAGCCACTTAATAAACATTAAACAGAATAATTTAGATTTTCTTGTGTTTGTGTGTCCCTAGGCGAGGATGGCCAAGGTGAAGCAGGTGGGCTTGCTGGCAGCAGGCTGTCAGCCCTGGAATAAAGATGTGTGTGCTGCTAGTGGTGAACGCTTTGCCTACTGTGCTACTTTGGCTATATACATCTACCAGGTGAACAATGCTTGTGTATACTTGTGTTCATGAGGGTGGTGAAAGTTTAATATCTAAATGCATTACATGACCTACTGGGGCAGCTCTTAAATACAGTTTCTCTGTTAGTACACTGTCATTAGCACTGTTCAACTGACCATTTAAACTTATTGTTATGTCCTGGGAAATGTGGGGCCACTGACAAAATGTGAATGGTTGACCTAATACAGCATGCAGATTAACATGGTGTCCATGGCAATAAAGCAAAATGTATGTTTTCTGCAAACCCCATACAATACGAGTATACACAGTGCAGTCTATTGAAAAATTCAAACTGAATTACTGAAGCATTCAAACAAAACACACTGCAACTTATCTGAGCTATGTCATTTTTTATTGGTTTAGTCCTTTTGTTCGAAGTGTGTGTTTTGAAGAGGTTTCATAAAATCATGTCACCACAGAATTTAACCCATCATAAAACAACATCAGGACTGTTTATGACTCTTTTTTTTTTAATTTCTTGTCATTTTCTCTGTCTTGTTGTTGTAGTTGGACCAGCAGTATAATGAATTTAAGTTGAGGTCCATCATGTCAGAACACAAGAAGACCATTACAGCCATCAGCTGGTGTCCAGACAACCCTGATCTCTTTGTGTCAGCCTCTGCTGATAATCTACTCATCATATGGAATGTAGCAGAACAAAAGGCTGTAGCAAGACTGGACAATACTAAAGGTTGATGGATGATCTACACCAGGTTTTATTGGCACACTAGAATGTTAAAGGTTAGATTATTGTAAAGTCCTCTCCTCCAATAAAGTATCACAGTATCTCATCTTCTTTCTCAGGTGTCCCTACGTCGGTCAGTTGGTGCTGGAATTCAACTGATGGAGTGGCATTTGTCTCCCAGCGTGGTCCACTGTATATCTGGGTTTATGGAGGTCCTGACTCCAGGGTCACAGTGCATAAAGAAGCCCACTCCTTCCTGTCTGATATCTCTCTCTTCAGATGGCACCCAACCAAAAAGGGCAAACTAGTGTTTGGACACACAGATGGAAGTTTGTCGATTTTTCAGCCAGGTATGGATGTTTTCCTCAACTCATAAAAAACCCCACATTCTTGTACATGTATTTGAATAGTTCTTGGGACTTTCCTTTGGACCTATAGTCTTTGCCTGGACGCCTATATTCTGAGTTTAACAATGAGACATGACTAACTCTACTCTTCTATTCAGGTTCTATTAGCAGAGACATGAGCCTGTAAACACACACATCTTCAATAATTTGTCTGTCCTCTCTTGTATAGGGAGTAAAAGCCAAAAGCATGTGTTGCGTCCAGAGTCATTAGAGGGGACAGATGAAGAGGACCCCGTCAGTGCTCTGGAGTGGGACCTTTTGTCAACTGACTATTTACTAGGTTGGACAAAATATTAACAGTGTCACCAGGATTTTGTTAAATGAAGTGATTTGAATTTACACAGAGACAAAAGACTTAGAATAAGACAGAATAAAACAATAAACTATCTTTTTATTTCATGGTATGGTTATTGTCAGTGTTTGCTGAGTAATTACAAGTTCAAACCATGAAATAACATGCCAGTAATCAAAACGCTTGATCCTGTCTATTCATGTAACCCATTCAGTTATTAGTTATTACAACAATCTCTGTTACTATAATTGTAACCAGACATGCTCGATGATGAACACATTCTCTCTCACAGTGTCTAATCTCCATAATGGTATCAGGCTGGTGGACAGTGAGGCCTTGGCTTGTATCACGTCCTTCTGCTTCCCCTCATCTGCTGCATCAGTTCAGTGTCTGGCTTGGGTCCCTTCTGCACCAGGCATGTTCATCACTGGAGGTAAAGACTGTGTATTTCTGTGGGGGATGTGTGTATGATCTGAGTTCCCTTCTGCCTGGACATGTTTGCCACTACAGGTTTAACTTGCCGTTCAACCTCCAACATAGCACACAGCTGGTATGTGGAACCAGTTTTTTGCAACAGCACCATTTGTCTATTTACAGCTACATCCTACTGGCATATTCTTAAGTGTCAAAATTGAGATTAGAAAATAAAGAAAATTTTCCAGTGCTCCACACTGGCCTGGTCACATACCCCTTATATTTAGACAAAGGTAAATCCTAAAATCACAACTCGGCATCTATTTTCTATAAAATATCAGAGCAACAAGGGTTGGGTTAACTATCTCTTACATTTAGTGACTACAGTGAACATTCCTGAATTATAGAAATGAAAACACAAAAGAACATGTAAATTCAAGACTTAGCTTTTTTGTGTGATACTTAGGATATATACACATCACTTACACATTATGTTTCAGTTGTGATTTTGAGAGAGGCTCCTGGCAAGAGAGGCAACTGGTAGGAGAGGGTGATTATGAAAGTGGATGGGAGAGATAGTATAAATGCAGTCATGCACCCGTGTGCATGATGGAAGAAACCTTTGATATGTTTTATCTGTATTTGTGTTTGTTTGTCTGTCAGACTCCCAGGTTGGAGTGTTGAGGGTATGGAATGTGTCTCGTGCCACTCCTTTGGACAGCTTTAAACTGAAGAAGACTGGATTTCATGCTTTGCATGTCCTCAACTCCCCTCTTGCCAAGAAAGGTAAAACTAAGAATAAAGCCATTTGGATTTACAAATGTGGTAAAAACTCAAAAATCCATTCATCAACAGTTCTATTTTCACGTTGAAATCAAGGTCTTATGTCAAAGTACATTCTTACAAGTGCAAGATACAGAAGATCAAGTACAGAATCCACATTTTCAAGATTTGTACATCTCAATATCAGCTGTATTTGTGTGTCAGCCACCAAAGCACAGCAGAAGAGACTGAAAATCTGCTGGGTTCACACCAAATACTTTCTCCTGTCTTTAACTCCCTCTACTCTCCCTATAGCTCAGAGTTCCTGTTCTCCCAGTAAAAGTCAGCACACCAGTTCCACCAGTGAGGCAGTACCCCCCCCAACCCTGTCACAGAACCGGTCCTTCTCTCTGCCTCCTGGCCATGCTGTGTGCTGTTTTATGGATGGAGGAGTGGGACTCTATGACATGGGGGCCAAGAAGTGGGACTTCCTACGAGACTTGGTATTTATTGATTTGTAGTCAACTGCCTATATGTTCTTACAAATCACTGAAGGAGCAAACCAGTAAAAGAAAATGCCCTGTACTGTGATCTCGACTTACGATTTTCTTTGCTCTTTCTGTTTTTGTGTTGTTTCTAGGGTCATGTAGAGACTATCTTCGACTGTAAGTTTAAACCAGATGATCCAAACTTGCTGGCCACAGCTAGCTTTGATGGAACTATCAAAATCTGGGACACAAACACACTAACAGCTGTTTACACCTCCCCTGGCAATGAAGGAGTAGTCTACTCCCTGTCCTGGGCTCCAGGTAGATTAACTTGAACTGCAAACCTCAACATACAAGCACATACAAAAAAATCTGTTGTTCATGTGAAAGTTAGTGACCTTTCTGTTTGTGTGTGTTTTGGTGTGTTTTGAAGGAGACCTCAACTGCATTGCAGGGGCGACATCTCGTAATGGAGCATTCATCTGGGATGTCAGGAAAGGAAAGATCATCACTCGCTTTAATGAGGTTACTTAGACTCGGTGAAAAATTACTTTAAAACTGAACATGTGTAGTATTGATGTATGAAAATCACCAGTGGATCACTTATCTTAACTTCAGCATCAATATATTTAGAGCACTTCACTCAGAGAATGTCAGTACACTTTGCAAGTCAGTAAAAACAACAGAAAGAAAACATGACACAGTAAAGACACAGACAGTTTAGTAATTTTAAAAACATAGATCATATAACTGTAACAGGGTTGGGTTAGCTTTGCTCAAAGAGGAAATACGACGTGTGGCAGATTACTCCAGAGAAGTGGAGCCCGGTGGGCAAAGGCTTGACCACGGGAAGAGATCCTATTAAATCAAAGAATAGTTAAGTAACCAGTATTAATTGAACGTAAAGGACGTGATGGAGTATATTATTCCATTGCTGCACAAACCTTGGCTCATGATAAAATCTAAGGCTTGTAAACCTGTAGCCCAGTGCTCTGTTCTGCGTGTTGCAATAGACGTGAAAATGTGACCTAAACTTTCTGGGTGAGTGTAACCTTTCCTATCTGGGTGGGGGATATGTGTGTGTGGTTGGCTCATCGTCAGGTCACAGCTCCTGCCTCCCACAACCACTTAATTCAGACCAGGCCTCCCAGTGTGATACCCACCATTTCTTTTTTATTTTGTCTTCTTTCTTTTTTTAAATTTCCCACTCCACCTTTATTTCCAAAAATATTTCTGCTGAACATCCACATCAAAAGCGGGCTGTATTTTTTTAAACATCTGACACTGTGACAGAGCTATCAGAAGTGTGCAAACTAAACCAGAAACTGACTAGATGGATGTTCAGGTAGGGTTCTATATGGGTATACGGGACAGTGCATCTGCCAAGATGTTATCCTTTCCAGCCATATGATGGACATCCAGACTGGATGGTAAAACTACTGCCCACTTGAACACTCATTCTTTCAATGTTTTGAACTTGGTGAAGAAGTCTGTGAAATAGTCTGTGTGCCCCTCAACCTCTCAAACTGAGTAGGACACATACACCTCAAAATGCTTGACGTGTATGTGTGTGTGTCTGGCTCTGTCCAGAGGGCAGTGCACTCTGCTCCACCTAGCATGCAAAATATGGATAAATATATCTATACAGTGCTTTTTTGTGCACAAACCTCACATTTATGTAGGTATTGTCAAAAAACATAGACTTGAAGTGTAAATAATTTGTTCAGGTCACGGTTACTCCTGTGAGACACAGCTGAGGTGTGAGCTTGCACGGAGCTGGTGCAGACAGCTGCATAGATGCATCTATTGTGAGACATGCGAGTAGGAAAATTGTGTATGACAAAGCACGTCCACAAAGTCCCTGTCAGAACCAATCATAAGGAAAGATGACATTGGCATAGAGACCAGGTTAGGCTGTGCATATAACGAATGATATTATTTTTGCAAACCATAATATAACTGTAATACAGTGGCTTACAAAAGTATTCACACCCCTTAGCATTTTTCATGTTTTGTTGCCTCACAACCTGGAATCAAAATGGATTGTTTGAGGGTTTGCATCATTTCATTTATAGAACATACCTACAACTTTGAAGATGTGATATTTTATTTTATTGTGAAGCAAACAACAAATAGGACAAAATAACAGAAAGCGTGCATAGTAAAAGTGAGTACTTTGTAGAGCCACCTTTGGCAGCAGTTACAGCTGCAAGTTGTTTTGGATAAGTCTCTATGAGTTTGACACATCTTGCCACTGAGATTTTTGCCCATTCCCCAAGGCAAAACTGCCACATGCCTTTTGGCAATCTCAAAACATGCCTACTTTTAACACTAAGTAATGCCTTTTTTCTGGCCACTCTTCCATAAAGCCCAGTTCTATGGAGTATATGGCTTATTGTGGTCCTATGGACAGATACTCCACTCTCTTTTGTGCTGCCTCTCAGATTAATGCCCTCCTCGTCTGTGATTTTTGGTGGGCGGCCTTCTCTTGGCAGGTTTATTGTGGTACCATGTGATATGTGAATGAAACTGCTTGTGAAACACTTGGCTCACACATCCTGATTCCAGAAATGAAAGTGGTTCCCTGGTCATGCTGCACTTACTAACTACTATCTACAAGCAGCTTTATGATGGCTATAGCCTTAATGTTTCCTATAACACCAACTACCATAACAGATTGTCCTGATACTGTGTCTCTAAGAATGGTAACGGGAGTTGCAGTCACTTAACTGCAGCCACCCCATCAGAGAAGAAATGATCAAACATTTTCCAAATTTACTTACAGTTTTCCACTTCTACCAATTCTGACTCAAACAACAGAACAACTGGCTTCTGCTCTTGAGGTTTCTTTTTTCTATATGGCTGGAAGATGAGATTTAATGTGACCACATCTACAGCAGCAATGTCAGATGAAGACCTGTGATCACTGTGGCACTTCTCAAAATCCCCTGTCCTTTTAGCCTTATCACTGGATTTGTCACACCATAAATCTTGATGAATGAGTGAGGAATAAGGAAGGAGGTTATCAGCTCCCTCAGCCTTAAACATGGTATTAACATCCAGGTCCCCCATATCCAGTATATCTGCATGACTTTTGTCAGACTCTGCTTGAACTGCTCCAACACAATCAACTCATGCAGCATCTTAAAATCATGCACCTCAGTCCAAATAATTTTGTCCTTATGCTCTGCAGTGGTGGAACTAGACTTTCATACAAGGGGTGGCCAGAGGGTGGGCAAGCCTGTATCAGGGGATCCATCTACTATAGGCCTAAAAAAGGAAAATTCAGTGATATTATGACCTATTACCTAAATAAAATGCCTACTTGATAACTTTCATGATGCAAGCCTTAAAATTATTTTTGTCTGGCATAACTCTGCCTTTTTGTCCCTGACTTACGGGTTGCAGCTTTCTTTAAGACCAATTTATTTTCCATATTCTTCAAACAGCTATTAAGCTATTATTAAATAATTAGCCTACAATGTATTAATTATATTTGAGAAAGTAGGCCTAGCCTATTATGAATATATTGCCTACATACAACTATCTTCACAGCCTCTCAAGTCAAACGCATTGAGCATGAAAGACACACAATTGACAGATCCAACCTGCTCACACCCACATGCATTTCATGGAAATGGAACTGCTGTCTGTATGCCTCTGGAACTATACTGTCTTCTTGTCAGACCACATCATAGTAATCAATCTGACTCAAGTCTTACAACATAAGCTTCCTGAGCCTTCCCTACAACCTCTCGACCTGAGTGAGAAACCTACACTTGAAAATGCTTTACCATTTACAGAAGACCCACAGGAATAAGGGATAAACCTTTGGATGTTTGTTTAGCTTCTCAGAGAGATAAGCTACTTGTCTGAATAGAGCTGCTCCTTTGGTCCAGTCAGCCAGCCCCTTCTTCAATATGGATGTTTGGTTTGAAATGTGTGTGTATACAGTTCCTGGTGGTGTGTGGAACACACTTATTTTCTCACTGTCTTTTTGCCTGAAAAATATCTTGCCTTCAGCGTCTCTCCTGCAGGTGAAACTCTTGGGGGCTAAATGAGTCAGATCCACCACTGTTAGTATGACAGTGGGATAATTTGGGTTATTTTATGAAGGTGGCTGAAGACAGTTCATGTTGTGAATTTGATGTGTGGCTCAAATGTAAGACTGAAAACTATTCCCAAATTCTTAACTGAATTGTTCCAAGAAATTATGCAGCCATTAAGGTTAATGGAGAATCTATGGAGAGTAATGTGACTCTAGCTGGTTCAACATGTTAGGATCTGGCAGTGTGTCTCTCCCTTGTGTCTCCCTTTCCCTTTTCCCCAGTGTGTTTTTGTCTGTCTGTTTATCCCCTGCCTGTGCAGCTGGGTGTGTCCTGCACCTGGCCAGCTCCGCCTACCTGGCACACCGGTTGCTCATCAGGCTCTCAGGCACAGTACTTAAGGAGAGAGCTCTCTCCTAGCTGTTGCTGGATTGTTCCAGTCTCCTTTCTCCCGAGATCCTTCCAGGCCTGTTTGTGATCCTTTATCGTGTGTTGTGTTTGTTCTCCACCATTAATGGTGTTTTTCTTTCGTTCCAGTTGCCTGTCTGCCACTTCCACATGTGCCTTGCCTCAGACCTGTCATACGGAGCTCCCTTAGTTATTTCCACTCTGTTAGAGTGTGCTTTTCGTACATTGTTTGTTCCACTCCTTTTGAGTGCGCTTTTTGTTGTTAATAAATTTGTGTTATTTTTACCTGCCTTCTTTCTGGTCTGCATCTTTGGGTCCTGTTCTGAAACCTTGGTGAAAACCGTAACAGAACAATCCGGCCAGTATGCCCAGCAGATCCAGTTCAGAAAGCCGTTTCGTTTCAGGGCGCGTTGCTCGGCCAGCACGAACTACTTTCCAGACGCTGTATGATTCTAACCAGCACGTGGCGTCTCAGGTGGTGGAGCTTTCACGCCACATGTCTCAGCTCACCAGTCTGATTGTGCCGCAGCTAGCCAAGCAAGCCGTCGCGTCCGAGCCACCCGACGCTGAACCCTTCGACAGAACACACAGTAAGTTTCTGGGCTTTTTTTACAGTGTAGCATAGTGTTTCGCCAACGTCCACGGTCGTTTAGCTCCGATCAGGCTAAGTTTTATTCACTTTCGGCTTACTCTGGGGCAAGGCACTCACGTGGGCAGAGGCTCTGAACGCTAGCACTAGCATTAGCACCCTCTCGTACGCTGAGTTTGAAAGGAAGATAAAGCTCGTCTTTGATCACCCTGATCACGCCGGCACTGCTGCTAACCGTCTCCTCAGCCTCAAACAAGGCCATCAGTTGGCTGCAGATTTTGCCATTGACCTCCTTACCGTTGCTGCGGACTCAGGGTGGAATGACGTTGCTCTGCAAGGGGTGTTTGTGCATGGGTTAAATGAACATTTGCAGGATGAGATCGCTGCCAAAGATGCACCGACGGATCTGCACCCTCTGGTGGATTTAGCTGTCCAGCTCGACAACCGGCTGAGGGAGCGACGCCAGAGACGGACCGTCACTGCCGCCGCCAGATCTCCTCCACCCTTCCGACGTCCTTCGCCAACGAGACCCGGAGTTCCAGCCATGCAACCACCATCTCCCTCAGCCTGCAGAGGAGGAGCCCATGCAATTGGGCAGGACTCGCCTTACACCAGCGGAATGCCGCCACAGGATTCAGGGGGGTGAGTGCATGTACTGTGGGAAACCGGGTCACGATTTGGCTGCCTGCCCCATTCAGCCAAAAGGGGTGGCTCGTCAATAAACCTGGGGGTATTGACGAGCCCTGTCTCCCCGGATCCTAAAACCCCAGCCAAACGAAAATTTCAAGTCTCTGCTTCAGTTTTTGTGAAGGGGGAGGCTCACCGTGTCCTGGCTCTGGTCGTAAGAGGACAACTTACTGGACTGGAACTTCGCCCTCAAGGCTGGCTGCTATGTGGAGAAGTTCGAGAAGCTGGTCCGGGCCTATGCCCTCAACGGGAAAATCATGATGGAGGTAACCTACCACACCACCCTGGTAACACATTATTATTTCTGGCAACCATCATGAGGAGATTTCTTTTCTCCTTATTCAGTCGCCACATGCCACCCTAGTCTTAGGACACCCCTGGTTACAGCTCCACAACCCCCTTATTGACTGGTCTCAGGGGAAGATATTAGGGTGGGGCACCCATTGTCACTCACTTTGTCTTCGCTCAGCCCTTCCTTTGGCAGGTGGAGATCTCCGGGGCGCAGCCTCACCTCCCGATCCTCCAGATCTCTCCTCTGTTGTGGCCGGATATCACGACCTCCAGGAGGTGTTCAGTAAGGAGCGTACGCTTTCCCTTCCTCCTCATCACCCCTACGACTGTGCCATCGACCTCCTCCCTGGCGCACCACTGCCTACCAGCCGGTTGTACAGCCTGTCACGCCCGGAGTGGGAGGCAATGGAGACTTACATCAAGGATTCTCTGGCTGTGGGTATCATTCACCCATCTTCGTCGCCTCTGGGGGCGGGTTTTTTTCTTTGTGGAAAAAAAAGACAAGACTCTAAGGCCATGCATTGACTTTAGAGGACTCAACCAAATCACCATCAAAAATAAATAACCGCTTCCACTCATTAACTCTGCGTTTGACTCTCTGCAGGAAGCCAAGGTCTTCTCCAAACTCAACCTGTGAAACGCATACCATCTAGTCCATATCAGAGAGGGGGATGAGTGGAAGACGGCCTTTAACACCCCGCTTGGCCACTTCGAATATTTGGTGATGCCTTTTGGCTCACCAATGCCCCTGCAGTGTTCCAAGCGCTAATTAATGATGTCCTGAGGGACTTCATAAATCGCTTCGTCTTTGTATATCTTGGTGATATACTGATTTTCTCCCAGTCCCTAGATGAACACCGCTCCCATGTTCACCAGGTGCTTTCTTGCCTGCTAGAAAATCGGTTGTTTGTCAAGGCTGAGAAGTGTGAGTTTCACTCTAACACAATCTCTTTTCTTGGATTTGTTATTCAGGAGGGCAGTCTGAAAGCAGATCCCGATAAGATCAGAGCAGTGGAGGAGTGGCCCGTTCTGGAGAACCATAAGGAGCTTCAGTGTTTCCTTGGTTTCACTAACTTCTACCGCAGGTTTGTCCGGGACTACTGTAAAATAGCAGTTCCACTGACAAAGCTCCCTTCTTCCAAAGTGAAGTTTAGCTGGTCTGCGGAGGCTGACAGGGCATTCAAAAAACTCAAAGGGCTGTTCACCTCTGCCCCCATTCTGGTGCAACCCGACCCCACTAAACCTTTTATAGTGGAGGTGGATGCGCCCAACACTGGGGTTGGGGCGGTTCTCTCCCAGTACTCTGATCTGGATAACCATTTGCACCCTTGTGCTTTCTTTTCTTGTCGCCTTTCCCCAGCGGAGCAAAACTATGATGTTGGCAACTGTGAATTGCTGGTGGTGAAACTCGCCCTGGAGGAATGGAGGGATCGTAACAGTCATTTGTGGTATGGACTGATCACAAGAACTTATCTTACATTACAACTGCTAAAAGACTTAACTCACGCCAAGCTAGGTGGGCTCTGTTCTTCAGCCACTTCAACTTCTCCATTACTTATAAACCAGGGTCTAAAAATACCAAACCTGACGCCCTGTCTCGCCAGTTCTTTCCCCCCTGATTCCCAGACCGAACCTGAGCCCATCATTCAGGAAGATCGGGTCATTGCTGCATTCTCCTGGGATATTGAGGAGGTTATCCGGAAGGCCCTACAGCAGCATCCTGATCCTGGTGACGGCCCCAAGGACAGACTGTTCCTCACACTGTGCATGCCCAGGTGCTGGAATGGGCTCACACCAACCGCCTCGCCTGCTACCCGGGGACCAACCGTACCATCTCGCTGCTGAGGAGACATTTCTGGAGGCCTTCTCTGGAGAAGGATGTTGCAGCCTGTTCCACCTGCGCTCGCAGCAAGGCCTCTCATAAGGCTCTGGCTGGTCTGCTCCTTCCCCTACCCATTCCTGGGAGACCCTGGTCTCACATTTCCATAGACTTTGTGACTGGACTACCCCCATCCAGAGGTAAAACCAGCATTCTTACCATCGTCAATTGCTTTTCCAAAGCTGCTCATTTTGTTCCCCTCGAGAAACTTCCCTCTGCCATGGAGACAGCTGACCTCATCACTCTCCACGTGGTTCGCCTCCATGGCATACCCCTCGACATTGTCTCGGACAGAGGTCCCCAGTTCATCTCCTGGGTCTGGAAGGCTTTCACCAAGGCTTTGGGATCCACAGCCAGTCTCTCCTCCGGTTTCCACCCCCAATCTAATAGTCAGACAGAAAGGGTCAACCAAGACCTGGAGGCGACTCTGCGATGCCTGTGCTCAGACAACCCTGTTGAGTGGAGCACTCCTCCCGTGGGTTGAATATTCCTACAGCTCGTGCCAGTGGTCTCTCCCCCTTTGAAGTGTCTTTAGGGTATCAGCCGCCGATGTTTCCCTCTCAGGAGGCTGAAATCGCTGTTCCTTCAGTGGGGGAACACATCAAGAGGATTAAGAACATCTGGATGACGGCCTCCAGGGCTCTTGAACGCTCCCAGGAGGTGAAACAGCGCTCTGCTGACCGCCACAGGATACCAACCCCCCGTCTACCAACCAGGTCAGTCTGTCTGGCTTTCCACCAAGAATATTCTACTTCGCACTAAGTCATGCAAACTGTCACCCAGATTCATCGGTCCATTTCCCATTCTGAAAGTTATCAACCCCTGAGCAGTGACACTCAAACTACTGGACACTATGAAGATCCACCCCACGTTTCATGTCTCCCCCCCCCCCCCCCCCCCCGGACATTGATGACGGTCCTGCCTTCTCAGTCCACCGCATAGTGGATGTCAGGAGATGAGGCAGGGGACTCCAGTACCTAGTGGACTGGGAGGGCTATGGTCTGGCGGAGCGCTCCTGGGTGCCTTGTTCCTTCAAAAGTTGTCTCAGGACACTTTCCATATAGAGCTGGTAAAGGCCAAGCTCTTTTATCTACAGAGACCCAACTGTTCCCTCATGAGCAAGCACTTGCGAGGATAACTACGTTTTAACAGCCAAAAACCACAAGCAGAACCCGGCTCTGGGTGGGCGGCGACTGGTTGGGTTAGAGAGGGAGAACAAGAGAGAGAGAGTGAGACAGACAGAGAGAGACAGACAGAAATGCAGTAAGAGAGACAGACAGACAGTCAATGTAACAGTGACAGTTGTGACGGATTCTAAAACAGGACTCAGATGCAGAGCGGCAGAATCACAGTTTATTTCTTAAAGTACAACAAAAGAAGAAAAACAACTGAGGGCGCCGATATACGGGAACGGAGATGACAGTGTCTGCTGGAGGACACTCGACAGCTTCTAATAAAAAACACAAAACTCCGTTAAGAAATGCACACGGGCAAACAGTCCAAAAACAACGCTGGAGGGAAAACTCAACAGCCACCGCAAAGAACTCAAAATCACCACTTGGGGAAAAAACTCACTGGTCAGAAGAAACTCAGGTGCTGGAGAAAACTCGACAGCCTCAGGTAAGAACTCAGGGAGGACGGCAAAAACTCCGCTGGGGAAAAAAGCACACAGTACACAAAAGAAAACACAAGCACTGGAGAACAACTCGACAGACACTGAAACAGAAATCTCCGCAAAGGGAAAGCACTCAGGCAGGAACAGAAATTCACAAAAATCACGCAGTGTGCACAAATGCGACAAGGCTGGATAACACGAGGCAGAGGTCAGGCGATTGGCACTGAGACATGGACACGAGCATAAGCACGGGTATCATCTGGCACCAGAGTGTGGGAGCAGCATGCTTAAGAAGGGGAGTCCTGATTAACGACAATTAGTGACAGGTGTGTCAGGTAGACGCTCAAACCCCAGCACGATCAGCCCCGCCTCTGCCTTGCTCCAACCCTGAAAAAATACACAGAGCAGTCAGAGCAGATCACTAAACCACGGCCACAACAACAGTGGATATAATAACCATAGTAGCAGTTGCAGTGGATGTCAGGCAGGGCCATGGCAGGAGACGTAGCTGTAATCCACAATCCAGATTCAGCCACTGTCCATGGGAACCTGCGAGACAACAAAGCACAGAGACTCCGGGGAAGGAGCTAAGTTAGTAACGCCCTGTGGTAGGACATGAAAGGGTGCAGATGGAGAGGGAGAGAAGGACAGAGGAGCTTGGTGCATTTTTGGAGGTCCCATGACAGTCTAATCCTATAGCTGCATAACTAGGGGCTGGTCCAGGACAAGCCTGAGCCAGCCCTAACTATAAGCTTTATCAAAAAGGAAAGTTTTAAGCCTACTCTTAAATGTAGAGACAGTGTCTACCTACTGGACAAAGACTGGAAGATGGTTCCAGAGGAGAGGAGCTTGATAGCTAAATGCTCTGGCTCCTGTTCTGCTTTTGGAGACTTTAGGAACCATAAGTAGACCTGCATTCTGGGAACGCAGTGTTTGAATGGGGTAATAAGGTACTATGATCTTCTATGATAAGAAGGTGCCTGGCTTGTAATTAAGGAGGAGAATTTTAAATTCTATTCTAAATTTTACAGGGAGCCAGTGCAGAGTGGCTAATATTGGAGAAATATGATCTCTCTTCCTCATTTTTGTAAGAACACATGCTGCAGCGTTCTGGAGCAACTGGAGAATATTCAGCAACGAATTTGGGCAGTCTGATAGTAAGGAATTGCAATAATCCAGCCTGGAAGTTACGAATGCATGGACTAGTTTTTCTGCATCATTTTGAGACAAAATATGCCTGATTTTTGCGATATTACGTAGGTGAAAAAAGGCAGTCCTTGAAATTTGTTTTACATGGGAGTGAAAGGACATGTCTTGGTCAAAGATGACTCCCAGATTCTTTACAGTGGTGCTGGAGGCCAGCGCAATGCCACCCATAACTGCTGTGTCATCAGAAAGTGACTTTCTAAGATGTTTAGGGTCTACTACTGTAACTTCAGTTTTGTCCGAGTTTAACATCAGAAAATTGCAGGTCATCCAGGTCTTTATGTCCTGAAGACATGCTCGCAGTTTAGTTAACTGACTCGCTTCTTCTGGCTTCATTGATAAATATAGCTGGGTATCATCTGCATAGCAGTGAAAATGTATTGAGTTCTTCCTGATAATCTTACCTAAAGGAAGCATGTATAAGGTGAATAGAACTGGTCCAAGCACAGAACCCTGCGGAACTCCATAGCTGACTTTAGCGAGCACAGAGGAGTCGTCATTAACATGTACAAACTGAGAGCGATCTGACAAGTAGGATTTAAACCATCTTAGCACAGTTCCCTTAATGCCAATGAAGTGTTCCAGTCTCTGCTATAGGATACCATGGTCAATGGTGTCAAATGTAGCACAAAGAATCAATGAGACTAGTACAGAGACAAATCCTTTATCAGATGCAATTACAAGGTCATTTGTAACTTTAACCAGTGCTGTCTCTGTGCTATGATGCACTCTAAATCCTGACTGGAAATCCTCAAATAAACTATTTTTGTGTAGAAAGTCGCACAGCTGATTAGCAACTGCTTTCTCAAGAGTTTTTGAGAGAAAGGGAAGGTTGGATATTGGTCTATAGTTGGCTTAAACCCCTGGATCAAGAGTAGGCTTTTTAAGTAGAGGTTTTATCACAGCTACTTTAAAGGACTGTGGTACGTAGCCTGTTGATAAAGACAGATTGATCATGTCCAATACTGAAGAGTCAATTAAAGGTAATACTTCTTTATACAGCGTAGTTGAGATGAGGTCTAAAATACAGGTTGATGATTTTGATGATGAAATTATTGAAATTAGTTGGTGAAGGTCGATGGGTGTACACAGGTCTAAAACTGTGACAGGCTGAGTAACAGTTTCTATGGTTTCTGTGTTTGAAGACAAAACAGTACCTGTTGACGGCAGGAGCCGATGAATTCTGTCTCTAATAGTTAGAATTTTATCATTAAAGAAGCTCATGAAGTCATTACTGTTCAGAGCTAAAGGAATACATGGTTCAACAGAATTATGGCTCTCTGTCAGCCTGGCTACAGTGCTGAAGAGAAACCTGGGATTTTTCTTATTTTCCTCTATTAGTGCAGAGTAATAGGCTGCCCTGGCACTGCGTAGGGCTTTCCTGTGTATTTTAAGACGGGCGAACCGAAATTCTTCCAAATTGGTAGAACGCCAGTTCCTTTCTATTTTCTTCCTTTCTATTTTTTTTTAAGTTTGCTTTAATTTGCGGGTTTCAGGGGTATACCATGGAGCTAACCTCCTCTGTTTAATATCTTCTTTTTTAGGGGAGCAACAGACTCAAGGGTCATACGTAATGAACCTGTAGCACTATCAACCAGGTAGTCAATTTGGGAGGGACTAAGGTTAGCATAGGAATCCTCTGTTGTATTTAGACATGGCATTGAATTAAATGCTGATGGGATCATGTCCTTAAATTTAGCTACAGCACTATCAGATAGGAGTCTAATATAAGAATTTTTGCCTACTGGCTGGTAGTCTGGTAATATGAATTCAAAAGTTATTAAATGATGGTCCGATAAAAGAGGATTCCGTGAGGAGACTATTAAGTCTTCAATTTCAATGCCATATGTCAGAACAAGGTCGAGGGTGTGGTTAAAACGTCAACATGTACATTAAAGTCACCCACAATAATTACTTTATCTGCTTTAAGGACTAAACCTGATAGAAACTCTGAGAACTCAGCTAGAAATTCGGAGTAAGGACCAGGAGAGCGGTATACTATAAAACTGGCTACACTGTTTTCCATTTTTCATGAGAAAAAGTGAGAACAAAGCTTTCAAATGAGTTATAGTCGAGTTTAGGTTTAGGGTTGATTAATAGGCTTGAGTCAAAAATGGCTCCACCTCCTCTGCCGCTGCCTCGAAGAATGTGAGTATTAATATGGCTCGGAGGAGTAGCTTCATTTAGGCTCACATACTCTTCAGGACACAGCCAGGTTTCAGTCAGACAAAATAAATCAATATTATGGTCTGATATTAACTCATTTACTAAAACAGCTTTAGAGGACAGAGATCTGATGTTAAGGAGTCCACATTTAATTCTCCTATCTTGTTGTACTATTGCAATGGTTGGTTTAATTTTAATTAGATTTTTATGTTTAACTCCTCTTCTCCGTACGTTTGGTTTACTTAGTTTATGTGGTCAGGGGGTAGACACAGTCTCTATGGAGCGTTGGGTGGGTAACTGCCAGTGGCGGCTGGTGAAAAAAATTCTTGGTGGGGCTGGTGTGCCAACAGATTTCCCTGACTAATCTAGCATAAGCATTCAAATGAACAGTCAGAAAATGACTACAGTTCCACAATAATAATTTAATTTCACAGTTTACAGTTTCACAGAAAAAGTAACAATTTACAGCTATAATAGACTTTGTGCTATCAAATAGATAAAATATTACGGTTTTTATCTACCTCTTCATTGTGCCTTCTTACAGCAATGCGGTGCCCATCATCTAGCTGTGTTGCTATGCTAATCTTTCCGAACACAGCTAGCTTTACGCAGTTTTCCATGTGATCTCTCATGCTTCTTGATCCGTTCGGGGAGGTGTTTTAAGTCAGTTAGTCCAGTCTTTGTCCAAGTTGAATCACATTTGTCACCTCTGAAGAGGATACAGGGAAACAGAAAAGTGCATAGGCTGCACCACAATCTGCCTCTGCCGTCTTACAGTTGAACCGACTCCGACAAAAACTCAGTTTGTACAGTTTATCTTTCTCCTTGGTTTGCTGGGAAATGTCAATTTCAGGCTTGTCCCAGCACCTTAACAAGAAGTTTTTCCTCTGTCGTCCGTCTCGCAAAAGGGTCCATTAATAATGATTTCACCGAATTTGGTGGAAGCTGCTCTTGAACTCCAGTTGTTACTGCCATCGCCATCATCTCTCTTCCTTGTCGCCGTATTTTTTTCCCCCGTAGGACAGAGTCTGGGAGTCGCACAACGAAAAAAACTTATCGCTGGCTCCTCACGTAGCTCTAGCAATCGTAAACCTTCACGCATTTTACGTAGCAGTTGGGGCTACATTTCCAGTGCCCCACGGACGTTAAATTTGGCAACGTTGATAGGCCAATTAGGCTATTTAGCTGCAAGTCAGGGGTGCTTTGCTGAGCGCCCCGTGAGAGAATGATACATTGTCAGTGGAAATTCACTGTTTAAGGAGTGTCAGTTGGTGGAAATGTTGTTTAAGTTATTTAAATTGCATGTAGGCACACACACACAGACACTACTAAGTAAAACTGACAATGACCCCCCCCCCCCCCCAGCACCCCCTATGGGCCAGCCGCTGCTGGTAACTGCTCTAATGGAAGCGCAGAGAAGCGTGTAGGACTGCAGCTCTGCCTCCTGGTCTCAACTCTGAGTTGTCAGTGGTTAGGTTCATAAATAAAATTCAAATCCAAAGTGGGATGGATGCTGTCTCTCCTAATCAGACCAGGTCTTCCCCAGAAAGTCTGCCAATTATCAGTGAAGCCCACACTATTTGCACACCACCTTGACAGCCAGCGATTGAATGATGACATGTGGCTAAACATATCATCACTGGTCAGATTTGGCAGGGGTCCAGAGAAAACTATGGAGTCCAACATCGTTTTTGCATATGTACACACCGATTCCACATCTATTTTAGTGACTTCCAATTGGTGTAACCGGGTGTCATTACTGCCGACGTGAATAACAATCTTACTGTATTTACGCTTATCTTTAGCCAGCAGTTTCAAATTTAATTCGACGTCGCCCGCTCTGGCCCCCGGTAAGCATTTGACTGTGCTCTCTGGTGTCGCTAACTTCATGTTTCTCAAAATAGAGCTGCCAATAATCAGAGTTGGTTTCTAAGCGGGTGTGTTGCTGAGTGGGGAGAACCTGTTAGAAACCTGAAGTGGTTGGTGGTGACCCGTGGACTTCAGCTTGGGACTATGCTTCCCTTGAACAGTCACCCAGCCTCCCTGGTTTCCCGGCTGCTCGGGAGCTGTCGAGGGATGGCTAGCCGGAGCTGCACTTGGTCGGTCCACACCGGCTACGGGGGCCTGACTACAGCTAATGGTTTAGTTTCCATGGTGCGGAGCCGAGCTTCCAATTCACTAAGCCTTGCCTCCAAGTCACCAAATAAACTACATTTATTACATGTACCAGTATTACTAAAGGAGGCAGAGGAGTAGCTAAACATGTGCCACACCAAGCAGGAGAGAGCTGGAGAGGGACAGAGAGAAGCCAGTGCTAGCTGCTAGGCTATGCTGGTGTAGCTAGCAGAGCAGACAAGCACGTAGACAAATACAATTAACGGTCACTAAAACAGACTTATGGGTTCTTGAGCAGAACTAATGTTACTTTAGAGAGCGGATAATAGGCCGCTGTAACAAAACACAGAGCAAATTACACTCAGAGGAGCAAGAGTGACAAACACACGCTGCTACTAACGCAGCAACCGGGAACGGGAATTGAGACGATACGCTTAGCTCAGCACGTCAGCCTTCATAACAAACTGGATGAAGGACTAGACTGGTTTTGTATGCGTTCAAATACAGGAAAATTTGAATTCTGACAAGCACATTTCAAATTTTACCAGATGTGAGGAATCACTGACTGCTACAGGAAATATATTTCTGTGGTTTTTGAAAATGTGGTCCAAGGGCAGCAAGTAAACACAAAATAAGTTATACTAAATTTCACCAGCTGATGACAGGTGTCAGGCTTAGTAGGATGTAAAGCTGAGTATCATGTGCAAGGAAATGGGGACCAATTTGTAACTATTGATAATATGCCAAGGGTCAACAGCACAGGTTACAGTATCAGTGAGACCAATATAACTTTCTAGGTGATGTAATATTAATTATTGATCAAATCAGGGTCTTTAATACTGGTCTGATAAGTACTGTTTTAAAAGATAAAGGTAAAATACCTCTCCTAATACAGTTGTTTATTATTTGAGGCAATAGTGGGCTGAGAATCTCAGAAAGGTCCATAATAAACTTAGAAGACATAGGATTGAGTAAACAAGTAGTAGGTTTGGAGGAAAGTAGGAGAGGAGATTATCCAAAAGTGGATGAGTTTGCAAGACAAAAGCTGTTCAGATGTAGTCGCCCTGCCCTGGGTGGGCATTGAGAGAGTGGAGGAACAATTTCTTGTCTGGATTCTACCAAGGGAATGGCCAACGCATTATTCTGTCCTTGCTAACTACCCCATGGTGAAACATCTGACTCCTTATTAAAAATGATGGATGGTATAAACACATCTGCTGCCTGTATTGACACCTCTCTGTCTTCCTCCAGCATGGCAAGAATGGTATATTCTGTATATCATGGAGCCATAAGGATTCCAAGAGGATTGCTACCTGTAGTGGAGATGGATTCTGGTAAGTCCTCATCTTCCCTGGTAGACCTCTATTCTACAAAGAGTTTATTCTATAATGAAGATAATGAAGCATGATGTGTCCTTCAGAGAGAGTCTTGCATGTTTTATATTGTTTGGACAACAGTATCATCCGGACCATCGATGGCAAAATCCTCCATAAGTATAAACATCCTGCTGCTGTATTTGGATGTGACTGGAGCCAGAACAACAAGTAAGACCTCTATTCATCAGGCATCTTTCCCAGTGAGGTAATCAGTATGCATTAGACAGTTGCCTCATGCTGAAACTGGCTACATATTACTGTTGTGAAAAAGCAAAATTCTTTTAAAAAGACAACACATTAAAATACATTCACAAGATATTACTACATAAACAAAGCAGGATCCTATAGAAGAAGAGGAAGAAGAGGCCTAATTGAAGTGAAGGGAAAAAAACCTGGTAAAATAGGTATGCATATGTTCAGCACCTTTTTTTTAATACAATAAATGTGTCTTTGTGAGAAAAAATGGACTTAAGTGTAGATGGGCTGAGATAGATAACCTACAACAGAGCAAGACCAGTATCCAAATATAAAGTCAGACAGACAAAATTACTGTCAGTGCAAAATCAGACCAGTTCCAAGCCTGTCTATAGTGATGTTCAAGACTGTTAATGCTGTCAGCAGTACAGGTGCTCTATCATCTATTTGTGGCCACAATTTTATACATATCATCCTGCCTCTTTCTCTCACTTTGTAGGGATATGATAGCCACAGGCTGTGAGGATAAAAATGTCCGAGTGTACTACCTGGCTACCAGCTCTGATCAACCTCTGAAGGTCTTCACTGGGCACTTAGCTAAAGTATTCCATGTTCGCTGGTCTCCACTCAGAGAGGGGATACTGTGTTCTGGATCAGATGATGGGTGAGTGCAGACTCAGACAGCTCAGGGTAATACAGACTAATACAGACAAAATGTTTTTCATGGATGAGATGGCCATTTACTGGAGAATTTGTTTCACTGCAGCAGCGGATGATAAGGTACAAAAGCAATAACAAGGAATCAAATAAGAATATTGAGCATAAAGAATGAAGAGTAAATGTGTGAATTACAAAATGTGGACATTGTGTTTTAATACCTCATTGGTATTGATTGGTAAATATAAACCATATGTAATTAATGTGTTTTCTTAAAACATTGACTGGAATGTAAACCATAAGTTCCAGGATGTCCAAGATACAACAAATAAAGGCACGATTTTTGTAGAGAGGTTTTGTGAAGTTGACATCGGAACATTTTTACCAGTTCAAAACATTTGCCTGACAATTATTTGTCCTTTTTTGATATTGTTATAAATCAATATTTTATCTGTCCATAGATCTTTGATATGATGTGTTGTGAATAATTGAATTACCAATCCTTGATCAAAAATTCAAATCACCCAATTAGAACCTGCTGTCACTCAAATTTATTGACAGGTCTTTTACAGTGACGAACTTGATGTTAAAGGTTTTTTTAACAACAGTAATGTTTTGCAGGCCTGTATTTGTTTCAGTATGATCTGTTGATCAACACACAAAAGCATGATTTATCATCTATACCTCTGCAGTCACATACTGAATGTTAATATATGAGCCTTTTATATAGTGAAGAAAACAAGCATAAGGCCATTAAATGATAATTTAAAATTAATTCAAAAAGAAATCCTGTGTATCTGTCTTTGTAGTACTGTTCGTATATGGGACTACACACAGGATGTGTGTATTAATGTGCTGAGTGGTCATAAAGCTCCAGTCAGAGGCTTGCTGTGGAACACAGAGATTCCTTACCTACTCATTTCAGGTAAAGTCACTAAAAGTATTGTTTGATTTTCTATTCATCTTTTTTTTATACCAACTGTTTTGTGATCAATATGTTATCATAGTCTGCTACTTACTTAAGACATGAAAAGAGTTTCATTTATGTGTTTACCTTCCGGCGGCACAGTGCACGAAAATACCAAAGTCTGTGCCGCCACGCCCCATCGGCAAAGTGGACCTGACTTTGCCCCACGCCTACGCTGCCGGCGTGGCATCTCCTCCCCCTTCTCATCTCAGTCCCACCCAGCGGCGCAACTCGGAAAGAGGGAGGGGAGAAGGCGTGGAGTGGGTTTGACACAGCCGAGTCAAATCTTCACCAATCGCACCAGCTCCTCGCCTCACCTTTAAAAACGCCGCTGGCGAGGCGCATGGCAAGTTTCAAGGATGACTGAGCCCGCGCAGGAAAGTGTCCGACGCCCAAACTTCTCCCAGGAGGAGACTGCGTCACTCATGTCTAAATTCAATTCAATTCAATATTCCTTTATTAGTCCCACGAGGGGAAATTCCAATATACAGCAGCATCAATAAAGTGTATAAAGTATTAGAACAAGTGCAATGCAAATTCAAAAGTATATATACAAGAGTGGGATAAAAGAATAACGCCATCCTAAGAAATTGTAAATAGAATTTACAGATTGTTATGCACTGATTATTGCACATTATTGCATTATTGCACAGGTTATTGCACAGATTGTAAACATATTATTGTACTGATTACTTGGAGCAGTTTCTGTTGTACAGTCTGACGGCTGCATGAAGGAATGACCTGCGATACCGCTCCTTCACACACTTTGGATGTAGCATCCTGTCACTGATGGAGCTCTTCAGTGCAGTGAGTGTGTGTTGGAGGGGGTGGGAGTCATTGTCTGTCATGGAGGACAGCTTGGCTGTCATCCTCCTCTCCCCCACCTCCTCCACCTGTTGCAGAGGGCATCCCAGGACAGAGCTGGCCTTTCTGATGAGTTTGTCCAGCCTCTTCCTGTCAGCTGCTGTGATACTGCTCCCCCAGCAGACTACACCATAGAACAAGGCAGAGGCCACAACAGAGTCATAGAAGGTCTTCAGGAGTGCCCCCCGCACCCCAAAAGACCTCAGCCTCCTGAGCAGATAGAGTCTGCTCTGTCCTTTTTTGTAAAGTGCAGTGGTGTTATGAGTCCAGTCTAGTTTGTTGTTCAGATGAACACCCAGGTACTTATAAGATGTCACCATCTCAATGTCCCTTCCCTGGATGTTCACTGGTGATGAGGGAGAGTCCGGGCGGCGGCGGCGGAAGTCCACAAACAAAAAATATGATATATGATATACATTTAGGTCTGACTGTATGTGCTGACTCAGATAGTTGCATTGTATCGTGGCTGTTGCTAATTATTGATCGCAGTGTGCGTTTGACTGACCAAGCACTGCTGAAAACACCGTTAAAACCACGCTGCCGTCTTGTTGAAGGTGTGATATATGGCGTCATCAATCACATTTTCAGCGGATAGCCGTTGTCACCTAGCAGCCACCCATCCAGAGGGGTGTCCCCCTGAAAGACTGTAAGGATGCTAGAATTCGCCAGGATGAACGAGTCATGGGCAGACCTGGGGAAAGTGGCATACACGTTTGTCACCAGGCAATTTGAGTCACAGATCACCAGAAATCCCTGTTTCACCTGTGTACATTCAGTCAGGGTGAGTGACCATTACGCATGCCGAACGTGCTTTCGATGTGGTCAGATGAGATACTGATCAAAATATATAAATTTAGGTCTGACTGTATGTGCTGACTCAGATAGTTGCATTGAATCGTGGCTGTTGCTAATAATTGATCGCAGTGAAATGCCAGACACTGTGGAAACCTGCCTGTGAGGTATTGGTGACGTGAGAGCACGATTCCGGCGGTTTATGAAAATCCACTTGCCCGGAGGTGAGCTGCTGGCTCACAGAGTTGACCTGGTGTGGGGTGGCAGACTTTCAGCGCACTTTTGCACCACCGGCGCAGACCGAAATGTACCGAAAATCCAAATCCGTCGGCTGATTATGCCGACACCTCCCCCTATTGCGCTGCAACGCAGATCCTGGCGCACCTCTGTATGCCTCGGCTTACCAAAATACCAAGTGCGCCGTGCGCCTGCCTGCGCCGATGTGCACGAAAATACTACTGTGCGGGGTGCGCAGCCTGCGCCGCACTGGCAGTGGAGTCGAAAATAGAGCCCATCAAGTTTGCAAAATGCTGGTACATGTGATAGTATAGCCAGCTGGCACTTCCTTGTCACATCAATAATAACAATAATTAGCTTAGATGGCTAATGTTAGCTATTGTAGAGGTAATTTACCAATACAATACAATCTCTGCACGTAGTCTTGAAGCATTTCAGAGAGTGAAGCTCCTTCCATGATTTTAAAGTTGGTCTGTTTAAAAACTCTTGAAATCTCTAAACTCATTGAACTGATAGATGTGACAGCTGGCATAAAACTGTTGCAACCTACACACATATATTGTGATATACTTTGAGAGACAGTGATATATTACAGATTGCGTCGTCAACATAAGATATAAATTGGCTTTTAGGGAAGATACAGGACATTTTTTTCATTTTTGATGCACACACACAGTTCTGTATGACAGGAAAAGTATTTTGACAGTAATTAGAGTAATTTTAAAGTGTTATATTATGTTGTGAATAATAGTGGTGTTATATTTTCAGGTGTATGATGTACAGTGTCTTTTAAAGTGATGGGACTATATTTTTGTAGGTTCTTGGGATTATACAATCAGAGTGTGGGACACAAGAGATGGCACATGTCTAGATACAGTCTATGACCATGGAGCCGATGTCTATGGTAAGACAGAACCATACCCTACTACACTATTAACACTGCAGATACATGATAGGTGTCTGTACAGTATGAGGTGTATGATGATGAATTAGGTCCTTCATTGAAAAGGCAATAAAAACTGTTGGTTACATTAAAATGAAATAATTTAAATTAAATAATTATGAAGCACAGACTCAAACAACATGTAACAAGTAAAGATACGTTTTTATTGGTTTAGAAATGGTATATTCAAGTCAGTTATTTTGCTGAATTTTGTTATTTCATGCTTGCTGCCATAGAGGTTTGTACCTGAGCCTTCAGTCACTGCTGTACTACGCCCTTATTTCTGTTTTCAGAAGTATTTACCAAACTGTGCATGTGTCTGTAGGCTTAACATGTCATCAGAGTCGTCCCTTTACCATGGCCAGCTGTAGCAGAGACAGCACAGTGAGACTGTGGTCCCTCACACCCCTCATCTCTCCACTGCTGCTCAACATCTTCACTGACCAGCCTTGGGAAAAGATCATAGGAAACACAGGTGAGAACAGAGTCCAGGTGGGTGTGCTACAAAGCGAGATTAATGGGTTAATAAAGTATGTTTAGCCAGAGTTTCAGTGTTACACAGGTCGCTGTCTTTTAACCTAGGCTGCATACCTAAGGAGGGTATGTTCAGCTTTTCATATTTAAATTGGCTTTAAGAAGTGCCACTCAGTGAGCAATATAAATTCTCAGATGACAGAATATATTGAACTTGCAGAGCCATATGTTAATAATGCCACCAAATGAAGTCATGTAATTACAGCACTCTGCACTCAGGGGAACCTACATTTGGTGATGCAGAATTTTTTTTCCAGTTCCCATCATTGCTCTCTTTCATTATTTGTACAAATAGTGTATTGTAGTTGCATTATAATGACTTGTTCCTTTTGACTGATGTAAGTGGCCCATGATCTGAATATTTTATGCAGAGGTTGACTCAGATGATGAACAAAATGTCCCCATTATGGGAATGCGTACAGAGCCTGATGAAGAAAACCTGGGTTAACAAAGAAAGTTCATCACCACTTTTGTGACACCCACTATCTCTGACTGGGGTTCAGGTTTTGTCAGACCAGTTAATGCAAAGTATGCCTTGCTATGAACTTGCTTCGTAGTACAACCCCCTGAGCAGTTTTATTTTATGGTGTTCTGTTATGAGACCGCATTTAAGCATACTGGTTGTTTGTTCCTGTAGACACTGCTATGGTTCCCGGCTCACCACCACTGCTCTGTGGTAAAGTGTCTCGAGACATCAAGCAGGAGTTGGATAAACTGACCTTAGACATCAGGGCCAAGAAGCTACGCTGGTTTTCTGAATGCTTTTCGGTAACTACAGGAATGCTCATTTTTCATTGGTGATGTTAAGTGATGATAATAGTGAATCGCTGTGACACCTTCACTCATTTGACAGTTTCACCCATGTTTGCATTTTTAGCAGTTCATCTCACAGTATGCAGCACACAGCTCGGAAATGTTTTTGCCTCAGACTAGGTGTGCACATATGCGGCGTTTATCTGCTACTAAATGTGTGTACAGTAGTGCTGTCATTCAATTAAAATATTTAATCGCGATTAGTCTCATGAATGTCATAGTTAACTTGCGATTAATCGCAAATTAATCATACATTTTCATCTATTCTAAATGTCCCTCGAATTATCATTTTAATACTGTTATCAACATGGAAAAATGGATAGGCTTGCTTTGTGCAAATGTTTTTTAATTGAAAACAACAATGTGTAGTGTTATATTTCACACTAACATTCTCACATTTGAATGAATCAAATCTCACACAATTTAACACTGTCAATAAACAGATGACAAAAAAAATACTTGGTTACAAAAAAAAGCTTCAACAACCCTTTCTAAGGGATCAAAACAAGGTGATACAAGATAAAGTTGCAAAGTGCACATCATTGTAAACTAGGACTCAGCCTATAGTGCAGTTAAACCATGGCTTAAACTTTCCTTTCTTAAGTTTCCTTTGAATATAATAGCATCCATATGCCTCTGTTGAAAGCCATTCATTGTCGCCTGGTTTTGACAAGAAGACAGCAGAGAATTCACATTCGCCGTGTGTTTGGCCATCAAGTGGTATTTCAGACTGGATATGCTACGGTGATAATCCCGTTCACGCCGACAATACACACAGATAACTTTGGTTTTGTCAGTCGACCCATCTGTCAACTTTTTGAAAATAAACTTTCCATTCAGAATCTTGTTCGCATCCAATTCGACACCCACACAAATCGGTAGCCACTCTATTACAGCCAGCGAGCAGGCGAGACCAAACACGTGCGTGGGGCGTGCTTATTGTTTTATTGGTTTACAATCGGATCCTGTAGTTTTTGTAACGTTACTACATTACTGGCCACAGCTTATAAAAAACTCCAAGTGCACTAGGTCACAAAGAGCGTTAATCTCGCGATAAAAACAATGATGGCGTTAAAATTGATTTGCGTTAACGCGTTAATAAGGCGATATTTTTGACAGCACTAGTGTACAGTTCACTCAGAAGTTCACCACAAAAGATACCATATTCTGTTCCCAGCTGATGTTTCCTAATGCATAGTACATTATTTACAACTGCAGTTCAGTATACAAATCCAGGTGTAAAACTAAAATATTTCTCAATGTCTTGTTTGTGGACATTTCCTCAAGGTTCTCACTGTTGCTGGCTCACGATACATTTTATGCCAATTGGTTGATTAATGGATCAGAGGCAGCAGGACAGTGAGGAAATAAGGGAGCAGAATAAGCACCCAAAGTCTATTCTATTCTATTTACAAAAGGCTGTAAACGCTTACATGTTTTTGATTTATTAGTGATGAGCAACTTTCTTAATGTTCACAAGCAAAGAGCTTCCACATTTAAGAATAAACTATCGTTATGTACTTGAATTCCGAGAAGTTAACTGACATTATTCCAGAGCCTAAGGTTTAACCATGAATGCAGCATTGTTGATTCTACATGAGGCTCATTTTAACTGTTTGACTTAAGAATATAATTGGAAGGTGAATCAACAACACACCATTTATGTAAAGTTTGCAATTCAAACATAGAAATTAGAAGAGAAAATGCCTCAATACAGCTTCTCATTTACTAAATGAACAAGAGACAGAATTAATATTTTTCACTTTTAATATGAACACTAGCAGAAACTGTACAAGTGTATTTCCAACCACCTTTCCCAATTTATTTAGTGTCATTAATCAAAAATAATCAGTCTTCTAGCTCCAGATCTTGTAAAAACACTCAACAGCAGGCATATAATTTGGTACATACAAATTTAAAACACTATAAATAAATAGCTGAAATGATGGGAGACATGGCAACATATAAACAACTGCATTGAACATAGTTTTATATCAATTAATTAGTATTTTGTATTTGTTTTCTTTTCGTTGTGTGAGTGTGCATCCTGCATGTCGTGTGTTTCTGAATACTTTGTGTGTATCCTGTGCAAGCCTCCAGGTGGCAGCAGTAACCTGTGGGACTTGGTGTCGGTCATCAATGGCCAGGATGACTCACTGCTGCCAGCTAGCTACAGCAAAGGAGTGATGCACATGAAACACCTGCTCAAGTTTAAAACGGTACTGAGCTCTGGTTTCTGGTAAAAAAGAAAGGTTCCCATGTGTGCAGAAACCCAGAGAGACCACACTGTGAAGGAGCAGTTTGTTATAAACCCTGCCCCAAATGAGCTAAGGTTTGTAAAAAAACAACCAATCAAATAACTGAATGGATGGACCCAGAGTAGTGTGCTTCAAATAAATAAATATAGTGATTTCCCTAAATAGGGAGATAAGCACTAGTAAATAATGTTATTGGCCTGCTTGTACAAACAGCTGCTGCAACACACATAAATGAGAACTACCATGACACTACAAGAAAAAGGCACACGCAGCAACGCTCTTGAAGAGTGATCTGGACAGGAATAAGGAAAAGCAGAGTAAATACAGAAATAGCATGAAGGTTTATGATAATAAACACATTTAGTTCACACTGTTTCGAACAAAGATGATTTAAATGGAAATCCACTGATTCTATTTATGTCTACCTCTGTTTATCTTTATTAATAAATTATTCTTATTAAACCTACTTGTTTTTTGTACTACCATCCCAGCAACTGCAGATGGAATTCCTAGCTAACCCAGATACAAACAATTATCCATTTTATTTACAGACTGCATGAGTACTAATTCCTGTCCTAATATTTTCATTTTCCTCGGTTCTATTAAACTGAAGTTCATTTAAAATGTTTCATGTTCATTTGGGTCTCCAAAGTGTCCTTTATTTCACTTGACTTTTGTTTCTTTCTTTTGTTCTATTTTCTGTCAGTCTGAAGCCCAGGAGCTCACTATCGTCAAGATGTCTAAATTTGGAGGAGGTATTGGAGCTCCAAGTAAAGAGGAGAGGCTGAAAGAAGCAGCAGACATCCATCTGAGACTGGGACAGATTCAACGATACTGTGAATTAATGGTGGAGCTGGGGCAGGTATGAAGTGTGTGTGCATATGTGAGTGTGCATGCATGCATGGCAGGTGTAAGTATTTGTGCAGTCATTTTCCTCTCAAGAAAGCACAGGACTCAGACACTGGTTCCACCTTAGTGCCTTTGGTACCATTTTATACTGTGTGAAATGCAAATAGAAGTTTATTATGCTGAAAACGAAAGCTCTAGACCAGGAACAGTTCCCCAGCAATCATCAAAACACTGATGTCACTGATTACTGAGGCTCCATTTTTGCCTTTGCCATCACAGAGCCAATGAACCCTGCAAAATCCTTTGCCTGTCATAGTGGAAACCCAGGAACATGCAAGTGAAAACTGGAGGTGAAAGTTGAAAGAGAAAGTTGATAAGAGATTTTAGGAATTCTTACATAATGCGGGATTACAGCAGTGGCCAAAAAGTCTGATATCTGGGTGTCAACGAATGGGTTCCAACAAAACAGTCTATTTTCATCTTGAAGTATAGTTGGTCATAGCCACTGCAAATCTATTTCTATTATTAGAAAAAGACAGAAATAAAAAGAGAGAAAAGTAGAGACAATCTTGTGATAGGATCACATCAGCAGCGAAAACTGTCAACTTATTGCTATTCTGACCCAGGAGTACTCAGTAGCCATTGCTACAGTGTTCAGTACTTAAGGGTTGGACCACAACCATTCATTCTGATCCTAACTGCACACCTGTAAAGTTTTGTGACTGCATCTTCCATGGTTGGGACACCATTGCATTGACAAAATCTGACATAAACTAGCACAGTACTCAAAATCACTTCTGTGGTAGTTCCCATTGTCTCCAGGACCACGTTTTGCCACAGTGACACACATACACACACACAGTCACAAGGTGTAATACCAGCCATGTTGTTGTGGCTTGTAATGTTCACAATGGTTATTATATCGACAATCTAATTTAATCTAATGGAGAATGAGTATTGTTATGTCTGTATTTCAGTGGGATAAAGCATTATCTGTGGCACCAGGAGTCTCCATGAAGTACTGGAAGAAACTCATGCAGAGGTAAGCCATGTGTAAGAGTTGAATCAACCCTCCCTGACACAGTATCAACAAAACATATGTACAACTCTTCAGAAAGGGTAATATTTATTCCATAGTGGTTGTTCTGAACTGCGTTATGATGCGTACTTGTTGCTTTTATAGATCTTTTGATTTGTCATAGCAGGAAAAACACAGGTGTTATTAATAACATCAATGATGGCTCCAGTTAGCAGAACCAGTAAAATTGGCACACCTGATTTTGTGCTCGTGGACCCAAAATGCTACAGCTCAGACAGAGGAGGCTGAAGAGGACTAAAAAAGTCAATGGTTTAATAAATGTTTCAGGGAATGTGCAACAGGCAGATTCAGAAGACACTGGAGATATGACTGAGGGAGGAACAGATCAGAAAAGTGTCCAAATCCAGTATTTCACAAGGCGCAGGCATGGACTGAAACAGGTCATGGTAAAAACAGAGATCAAAAACACTCAGGAAACTCCTCAGAGGCCTTGCTCATTACCACGTGGATAAACTGATGATTGACAAATAGTGGGTGGAAACATCAATCTTATATAGTGTGGCAGCAGGTGAGTCTTGATTGTCTGATTGAGAGCAGTTGTGCTCAGGAGAGGGGAGGCCGGACCAAACCTGTCAGCCATGACCTGCAGTGAAACACACACATACATGACAGACAGGGGAGAGACAGACAGGAGACAGAGAGAAAAGGAAACACAAAGACAAAATAGGAAAAGATACCCACAAAATCAAATAATTAATTCATCAATTAATTTTATTACCTGTACTTTTCCTGCAATGACATGTCAAAATGTCTGCCATAAAAAGTTCTACTATGTCCAGCCAATGCATGCTACATGTGGATGTAAGTATAGCTCTTGTTTGTGTGTTAAACTAATGTAAGGCTCCTCATTTTGGGGTTTTCACAGATTTTTTCAAAGGTTGAATTCTGTTATATCCAAATCTCACTTAAATTTGTTTTTTTATGTACATCAGAATGCTCCCCTAGAACACTGCTTATTCTAAAGCTCTTTGACAGTAGCAGAGATCTACGTGGCTATGTAAGGGAAGCTCAAAAAAAGCTTTACAGTAGAGTAAAAAGGGAAAGAGCATAAAAAAATAGTTGCTGATAATTCAGCAGAAAAGGAGGAATTATTTATTTAGGAATCTAAATAATTTTAGATTACAAATAATCTTACAAATACAATATTTAAGACAAATAATCTTAAATATTTTTTTGTCATAAAATATGAAAAAGGAACACAACATGCGTGTGCTCTAAGTGGTGTACTGCAGAGTCATATACCAGCAGTCCACATGAATAGCTCTTTGTTTCAGGAGTGTTTGTTAACACACAAAGCTCCTTCAGTGTTGGTATTATTACAGTCTCACTGTCTGATTATTCATTTTGTCGTCTTAATTTCACTCATTCTGATATATTTGTGTGTTGCACTATGTTTATGTGCTAGTATAAAAGTATAATAATTATAGAATTAGAATGCAATAATAATATAATTATTATTATTTGTACGTGTAATTTAAATATACTCATGTCACAGGAGAGCTGACCAACTGATGGCTGAGGATAATGATGACGCTATCCCATACTGCATCGCCACAGGAGAAATAAAAAAACTTGTAACTTTCTTCACTGGCAGAGGACAGCTACTAGAAGCCTTAATAATAGCACAGGTAAGGAGAGAGAGGGTTAAAGACACCAATAGAGTAATGAGACGGCAGGTAACAGAAGTTTTCTTTATGCATAGACGAATAGTAGACCTTGAATAAATAGTTACAGATGGGTGCATGAGGAGTGGATGAATAAGTCATAGGAGATAAAGACAGAGGGCTCTATTTTCGTCCCCGCTGCTGGCGGGGCGCAGGGTGGACACCCTGCGCAGTGGTATTTTCGTGCAGTGCAGGCAGGTGCGTAGCGCACTTGGTATTTTGCTAAACTGAGGTGCACAGAGGTGCGCCAGGATGGGCGTTGCGGCGCAGTAGGGGGAGGTGTTGGCATGATCAGCCAGCGGATTTGGATTTTCGGTACATTTTGGTCCACGCTGGCGGCATAAAAGTGCGCTGAAAGCTCGCCACCCAGACCTGCTCAACTCTGTGCACCAGCTGCCCTCGTTGGGCGAGTGGATTTTTGTAAACCGGCAGAGTCATGCGCACACGTCACAGTGTCTGGCATTTCACTGCGATCAATAATTAGCAACAGCCACAATTCAATGCAACTATCTGAGTCAGCACATACAGTCAGACCTAAATTTATATATTTTGATCAGTAACTCATCTGACCACATTGAAAGTGTGTTCAGCACGCGTAATGGTCACTCAACCTGACTGAATGTACACAGGTGAAACAGGGATGTCTGGTGAGCTGTGACTCAAATTGCCTGGTGACAAACGTGTATGCCACTTTCCCCGGGTCGGCACATGACTCGTTCATCCTGGAGAATTCTAGCATCCCTACAGTCTTTCAGGGGGACACCCCTCTGGATGGGTGGCGGCTAGGTGATAATGGCTATCCGCTCATCCGTCATATATCACACCTTCAACAAGGCGGCAGCGTGGATTTAACAGTGTTTTCAGCAGTGCTCGGTCAGTCATCGAACGCTCATTTGGGGTTCTCAAAATGCGTTTTAGATGTCTGGACCGGACAGGTGGTTCATTAACATACAGCCCTCAGAGTGTCGGTGCATTCTTTGTGGCATGTTGCGTTTTACACAACATGGCTGTACGACGTCGATGTCACTATGAACTCACAGAGGACATATTAAGGGACTTAAGACGGAGAGAGGAGGAGGGGACGGGAGAGGAGGGAGCGCCTTGCCGCCCAGCTTTGTCATTAAGTGAGTATTTGCGGTTACATCAGTTCAAAAAACATCTGACAATCAGTAACTTTCCACACTAAACAGATAGACAGCATTGAAATAAATTTCGCGAGGCCATAGATACGACCACTGCGAACCTGGACCTCCCAGACCAGAACGTCAGTCTCCTCCTGGGAGAAGTTTGAGCGTCAGACTATGGAATCAGATTTGTGTCACAATAATCAAACAAAACTTCTTCAGTATGAAACAAAAATAAAAATTTGAGAGAGAATAAAACTCACTGAAGCAAAAAAAATGTCATCTCAAAAGTAAAACTTGCAACTTGCAAACAAATTATTTGTGCAATTGAGTAAACTATTGGTCTTTTACTTTTTTGTCATATCCTCTGTTTCTTTCTCTCTGCTCAGACTTTTGCTCTCACAGTCAGCTTTGCAGTCACGCTGCCAGCTCTCTCGTTTGCGCTCCCTGACTTTTTGTTTGGATTCTGATACAAACCTCTCACATGGACGGGCTTTTTCACGGGTGCGTTGCCATTGGCTAGTGAGTTTTTGAGTGACAGCTCAGTGCCCGGAAGTTGTCGCAGGAGAAAGTAATCAATCTGTGACTCCTTCGACTCTGCATGCTTAGGGCAACGCCACCAGCCCCGGAGAGACTTCACTGGCAAAGCTCTCAGGTCTCACCCATTGGGCGCGAGACACACACACTTCAACCCATTCACACACTCACACGCCATATCTTGCATTTCTCACACAGTGAAATTACCAGGATAACGCCCACCAAGTTGTGCCACTATTTTTTAAAACAGTGGAACAGGTAGAGGAAGTGGTGATGTGTCGGTTGCAACGAAACGGCTCATAGAGCCGCTCTCGGAAGTGAACGATCAGAGCAGTCTCCTGCCTGGGAGCCGGAGCCGCTTTGCTTTTTTTACGCACTGAGCAGGATGGGGAAGGGCGGGGGTTACAGACACAGTGTGCGCGCACACACACACACACACACACACACACACACACACACACACACACACACACACACACACACACACACACACACACACTTGCACTAAGAAATGCTGAATTGAATAAAATTTTTATTTGTACCAATTTATGTGTCATTTTTCAGGTCAGACCCCCGTCCCCAACCCACCCCTCACTGCCACCGCCAAATCTCACTCTGAACTCAGTTCAAAACTTGAGAGCCCTGCACAGGTAACATCAATTACCTTAGGAAAACATCATAATTAGGAAAACATCAATAATGGTGTCGCCTCACAGCTAGAAGGTCCCCGGTTTGAATCTCGCTGTGGGCGCTGGGCGTGTCCTCTACCATGCCTTTGGTGCCTGCTGCTTGAGGAAAAATAAGGGGAGAGTGTGGAGTTGTGCATGTTCTCCCCATGTTCACCTGGGGTATCCTCCATAAAAATACCCCCACTATTGCAATCTTACATGCAAGAAGATCACCACCTGACCAATGGTGACAAAAGGGAACTGGTCCCTGGAAAAGGAACTGGTCCCCAGGCGCTGGTCGACTGGCAGCCCACCGCTCCTGGTCTGCCGTGGAGGAAGGACTGACCATGGATGGATCAAATAGCGGGATGGAATTTCACATATGCATGGGGTGTACATGGCATGGCGTGTACAGTTTCCTCCTCAACTGCATGTTGTGTGTAAAATGTGACGAATAAAGGAAATTCTTCTTCTTCTTAATAACGTGCAAGCTAAAGCAATAAGTATGTGAGTCCAAGATATGTATATTGTATAAAATGGTTCGATTTTATGAAATCAATAATAGCTATGCATGTTATTATTGATGTTACCTGTGAAGTCTCTCCGGGGCTGGCAGCGTGACTGCAAAGCTGACGGTGAGAGCAAAAATCTGAGCAGTGAGAATGAAACAGAGGATATGACAAAAAGTAAAAGACCAATAGTTTACTCAATTGCACAAATAATTTTTTTTGCAAGTTACAAGTTTTCTTTTCAGATGACATTTTTTTTGCCTCAGTGAGTTTTATTCTCTCTCAAAGTTTTTATTTTTGTTTGATACTGAAGAAGTTTTGTTTGGTTATTTTGACACAAATCTGATTCCATACTGGGTGGGACTGAGATGAGGAGGGGGAGCAGTTGCGCCTGCAGCGCAGTGCACGAAAATACCAAAGTCTGCGCTGCCACACCCCTTCGGCGAAGCGGACCTAACTTTGCGCCGCGTTGGCGGCAGAATCAAAAATAGAGCCCAGAGAGGTGAGAATCTGCTTGAACAGTAATTTTGAAAAATGTGATAATATTGATCAGAAATAATAGAATGATCATTTTCTTTGCTCTTAGGGAGCATGTGAAGGCAACATTCGTGCACCTCAAAGCTCCACAGTCAACCACACGACTAATGATGTGGATAATAGACAACAATACCAGAGGTTCAGCACGCACACACACACACACACACACACACACACACACACACACACACACACACACACACACACACACACACACACACACACACGCAGTTGTGTTTCTATCACTTTACAGGGAACATTACATTGACTTACATTAATTTCCTGGAGACTCACCCTAACCATAACCATAACCATAACCACTATTTGCCTAACCCTAGTCTTCTAAAATTTAATGATTTACATTAGGGGGAGCTGCATTTTGTCCCCATAAGAAAGGAGAGTCCCGACAATGTGACTGTGTAAACAGATTTCTGTGCCCACAATGCGAGGAAGCCTGGGATCTGGTGGTCCTGCACCGAATGCTGCAGAACCTCTTTCACTGATGATGTTTCTGGCATGGGACATGCAGCATTTAGATGAAATGTCCTGAATGGAGGGTAGAGAAGTCCCAATGATTTTCTCTGCTGTCCTCATCGCTGTCTTCACATTCTTCCAGTCAGAGGCACTGCAGTCTCCACACCACACAGAGATGCAGCTGGTCAGGATGCTCTCAATCATGTTTCTGTAGAATGTAGCGAGGATGGGCAGGGGCAGGTGGGCTCTGCTCATCCTGCACCCACCACCGTTGTGTCGTCTTTAAACTTCACAAAGTGGCTGGTGGCAGCCTTGGGGGCGCAGTCATGTGTTGTCAGGGTGAACAGCAGAGGGCTCAGGACACAGCCCTGTGCTGAGGGTGATGACACAGGAAGTGTTCTGTCCAACCTGCACTGAGGAAGTCTTTCAGTGAGGAAGTCAAGCAGCCAGTTGCACAAGGGGGTGTTAAAGCCTAGGGGTCCTGGTTTGTCTACCAGATGCGGTGAGATGATAGTATTAAACACTGAACTGAAGTCCAGAAACAGCATCTGCACAAGTTTCCTTCTACTCCAGGTGTGCAAGGCTCAGGTAGAGAACGGAGGAGATGACATCCTCAGTGGAGTGGTTTGACCGGTATGCAAACTGGAAGGTGTCAAATGTGGGAGGGAGTCTGGAGATGATGTGCTCCTTTACCAGCCTCTCAAAGCACTTCATCATAATGGGGGTGAGTGCGATGGGCCGGAAGTCATTTAGTGATGTGATTTGAGGGTTTTTTTGGCCCTGGGATGATGGTGGCAGATGATGGGACTTTGGCTTGATCTAGTGAGGTGTTAAAAATGTCTGTTAAAATGTAAACCTTGTCTCCAGACTTGAAGGCTGAGTTCCATTCCTTTAGGATTTTGCGTACATCATCAGTCATCCAGGGTTTTTGGTTGGCCCAGGTAATAATGTTGTTCAAAGCACTGATGTCATCCATGCATATGTTGATGTACGTAGGCTGAGACAGACATGGCATACTCATCTATGTTGGTGTGATCATTGTAAGTGGCAGCTTCTGTGAACATGTCCCAGTCAGTACACTCAAAACAGTCCTGTCGTGCCCTCACCTGCCTCACTGAAGGTTTTTCTCTGATCATCAGGGGCTTGTATGCAGGAATTAGCATAACAGAAATGGTCTGAAGAGCCAAGGTGGGGGCAGGGGGCTGCTCTGAATGCATCTTCCATGTTGGTGTAGGCCTTGTCTAATGTGCTCACACCCCTAGTTGCACAATCCACATGCTGGTGGAAATGTGGGAGAACTGTCATGTTGGCCTGGTTAAAATCCCCGTCAGCAATGAAAAAGCCCTCTGTGTGAGTGGATTGCAACTTGCTGATAGTCCAGTAGAGAACACACATAACCTCCTTTGTGTTTGTGCTGGGGGGCACATACACAGCAGTGATGGAAACTAAAGTAAATTCCCTGGGTGGATAGAATGGTCTACAGATTACAGTCAAAAGCTCAATGTCTGGTGAGCAATAGCTTGAGACAGACTTGGCATTATTACATCAGTTTTTATTGACGTAGATACACAAACCACCCCCCTGGTATTTAAAGTTGAGTGCGCAGCTCCTGTCTTATTCTAATAATAGCATTCTGTTTTTGATTTACTGTTGTTGTGTAAGTTGGCCTGAACTTAAAACATTAAACCACAATGGGCAACACAAATCTTATACAAAGGCATGTTAAAGATCAGTGTTGTGCCTGAACGAGTTCATTGAACAATAGTTCATGAACGCGTTCATATTTTGGGCGAACGTGAACTGAACGTACTGTATTACTGCCTGCTGAACGTTACTGTGAACTCGTTCATTCTGGTGTCTGTGAACGGCACGCTCTCTCAGTTTAACTTCGTTCAATAGGGTGCCAGATTTCTATAGAGCCTTCCAGGTGAAAACCCGGCTGAACCACACTGTAAACAGGCTTTAATATGTAGCAGAAAAAAGCCCAATCTGGCAACACCAGCCACCAGTGTCGCATCGTCGCATGCGTCATCAAAACAAAAACCAGCATGTAGGCGACAAAGCAGCAAGGAGGTGTTGTTTGATCATTTAAACGAGTTTTATGACAAAGGTCGGTGAGGATAGGAAAACTCTTACATTTCTATGCAAACTTTGCCCGCCGGCTTTCAAAAAGAAAATCCACACTTCAGTCACATGGGGTGAAAGCTGCAGCTGCTACTAGTGTGGACTGAATGGACAGCAACAAAGCGTTAAAGCAGCAATGGAGAAATGCTGTCCCCTCAATGCTAATGTAAACCCTGGTTATATAAGGATTCAAAACTGGATATGAAGATGAAATCTGACGCATAGTTACAGTGTTAAAACATAAAATAATTGCTGTCTGTGGTTCCATATGGGCTGTGTCAATAATTTTGAAAAATAATAGCTCGCAGCAACATATGGAAAAAAAAGAACTATGAACTAGTTCATTTTTAGAATGGTGAACTTAGTTTAAAATTTTGAATTATGAACTATGAGCTGAACTAGTTCATTTTAAAATTTGGAAACTGAACTTTGAAGTAGTTCATGTAGAAAGTGACTTAAGCTGCTCTGTGCTAACATACTGTGTTGATATCCAGTGTCAAATGTCAAATGTGAAAAATTCTGAACATGCTGTGGGACTGGGATAGTGATAATCTTTAAATGTGACTTTTTTTTATGAACAATATTGTTAATATATTTGGCAAATTATTATCTTCAGCATGGAAAACACTGCAGCATTAAGGCTAAAATTAAGATTCCATTGAAAACTGTCCTATCAAATTATTTTCCATTCAAAATCCAAAAACAAGTTTGTAGCATGCTCAGTCATGGAGAACAGAGGCTGCAGTGATTCATGTCATTTCCAATATATTCCAATAGTCATCAGGTTTCACAGTGAAAAAAGTATCAAAATGCCCATAGTATCTTCTTAAACGACTCCTGCCCTGTAATGTACTTCTCCTTTCCACATGCCCATACCAAAATATAGCTCAATACGTTTCCATCCCCATCCTCAGTATAGGTAAATCATGCTTAATATTTATAACTTAATATTTGTGTGATTATTTTCCCTTGTGTGCAGTCTGAATGAATAAAAAAGAAATAGATGGATCACTTATAGTATCTAAAAAAGAGACTAATACCTAGAATCAAGTAATCATGGTCACTTATTTGTCACTTTACAACACATGGTTGCAGTGAAATGTATGTTGTAGCCCCTTCATGCTACACACATAGAACATACATATGAGTCTTTTCATGTGGAATAACAAAAAATATCTGAAAATGAAAGAAATATGAAACAAGCAATATGCACCTCTTCACTGGCTTTATTTCACTGACTTTTGCTTTTTCTGTCTAGTCTCCTCGATAAGGTTTGTAAGGAACTAGCTGAATGGTACTTCCAGGACGGGTGCTCTGTCCTGGCTGCATGCTGCCACCTAGCTGTGGACAACATCAAGGTACACACCAAAGTCTGTGCAAGTCACTCTTAGTTACATACAGTGTATACAGTATGGGTTTGTTTGTATACACAGTGTGCCCGGCATTAAGAATTTCATTTGAGGATTCACATGTCTCTTGCTTATCATGACTGACTATTAATAATAATAATAAGAAAAACGATTTAAACAACTTGGCTAAAATATGTCTGTTTGTGTGTGTTGTGTTTTTAGTTATCCATGTCTAGTTTGATCCGAGGAAATGAGTTGGAGATGGCTGCATGTGTGGGTCTTGTCCTAGGAGAGGCCGCTAATCAGAGCACTACATACTGCCTTGAACTCTTGGCCAGGAAGTACATGACCACACCTACATGGTACGTTCAGTATGGACAAAATCATTCTTTTATAAACCTTAAAAGTAATTCAGCTAACACTGGTCCAGTTTTGGCTTCCTAATGCTAATTTTGACTTTTATAATGTGTCCTTTGAAATGTACACTTACTTTGCCTTTTTCTACCTTTAAGTAATACGATTTTGATCTCTTTATGTTGTAAACCTGACCATGAATGTGCTTATATACAGCTAGCTAACTTCATGTGATGAGTTAAATGAGACTGACAACTGCCAACTGAAAAAACTGTTTTACAAGCTATGTTTGACTTTGCATTATGACACATGCCTGGCATTGAAAGCAATGATTGAAAACTGGGGTGGAACCCAGTGATGGCCACTACAGGCAGACCACTCACCTCTGTGGAGCAGGGCACTGAATGTTACATAGAGTATGTAACCAGGCAGTAGGGATGGGTGCCAGCCAATTCCATCTTTATTGTTATTAATCAGCCAAAATTCACATCTTCATTTATCAATTTCAATGACTATAGATAGACTATAGAGCAGGGAGCTAAAGCAAGAAGACTCCAGCTGTGCGGTTACAGTGCACAACTACACATCTACAGTGGCTGCTTCTAAGGTGTAGTCTGTGCAAAGCACTTTTTTTTATCTTATCTGTGTTTACATTTAGGGAATACTCAGCTGACCTACTGCGAATGATTCCTGACAACCACATTTTATTGGCTAAGCTGTGCGCATTTTACCCAGGAAGTGCTGTTGAAATCGACCAATTACATCAAAGGGTGAGTAGGGATTCATTAAGTTAAATCAAAGACATTTTTGGATGAAATGGAATGGTAGTACCTCATTTAATGTTCATGATATTAACATTTATGATGATTGAGTGACTATGATTATGTGTTATTTGTCATTCCAGTGCGGTCTCCCTTCATTAGAGGAGTGTAAGACCTTGGCAGAAGCAGCTATGTGTGAAGGAGATTTGCTTTCAGCAGTTAAATTCCACCTGCTGAGCTCTGAACCTGAAAACGCCCTTCAGATAGGGATAGATCACGTTAAAGGTATTGTGTGGTTACCTCGCTGACATAATATTTGCACATTTTAAATATGATGACACATCTGTCCAATGACCTTTATCATGGAACAATTGGCAATATTTCAATGTTTGGATTTGTCATGGTAACTTGGAGTTAAAAGCCAAGCTACAAGTTACAAGCCAAAATACTGGACCTGATGACATTTACTTGCACTGCCTCCATTTTTCCCTTTACTATGTCATGCTGTCCTAAACTCATTACCAATGTGCATGTAGAGTGCTGTAATAGAAGAATTCTGACAATTCTGCTGTAACTGAAAACTCTGTGTTTTTTCCAATACTGTCATCACGTTTGATTTATAAATGAGGCAATATCATATTTTATCATCAATATTATACCATATTCAGAGATAAGTTTCGTCATTTGATTTCATGCCCACATGCTGGTGCACTTGCAGTTGTGATCTGTGAATGACCAATTTTCAAACCAATCTTTAGGAAGAACTTAAAGCTCAGCACTTTCAATTGATATGATAAAAAATACAGTGAACTGCAATCAAAACATTCATCAGCTGTTGACTACTGTTGTGGAAATTCTCTGCTGCTGGTGAAGAATGAAATAGAGACTTCTGCCAGCCGACAAGGTTTTTATTTTCTTTGCAAAGAAAAGGTCAATCATCACACGAGCGGTAGAATGAAGAAAGACCGCAAGCATGGGGAGAGCTAAACATTTATACATTAGGAGCGCCTCCCCCACCCAAAGGTGTGAATACACACCTTTAGGTCTGCTGGAGGTATCAGAGCCAACTCCCTAGGGGGTGGCTCACACTGGAGGCATCCTGCAGGACTTTGTATGTAGATGTTCAGAGGTCTGGACATCAGAATTTAAAACACAAAAGGACCTGATATCCTGGTGAGGAAATGGGAGGTGGGGTGTCTCTGAAGTGCAAGGAACTGAAATTGCCATTACACTACAAAGGTGTAAACCTATCCAAGTTACCATGTTAGTTATAACAATAACTTCTTAATGGTGACTTAAGACTAAGAACTTAAGACAATTAGCAAAATTTCTGTCTTCATAAAGCTTCATAAAACTCTGTCTTCCTCACCAGAACAGCTGACTGGATCTGATTGGACAGTGGATAGTGTTCAACCAATGCTAGACCTGATGAGTTACATCAGAACTGACCGCCTTATCATGGCCAGATTGACTGAGTAAGTACATTTATTACTTTATTATTAGTATGAATAGTTATTCTAATTATTTTCCAATATGCTGTTACTTCCTATACTTTGACAGAGTTAATTTGATCCAGGTATTTGTTGTGTGTCGTGTCGGGTGTATGTGTGTGCATTTGTGTGTATGTGTGTTCGTGCGTGTGTGTGTGTGTGTGTGTGTGTGTGTGTGTGTGTATGTAGAACCCGCAGTGAGCTGCTGATCCTGTGTGGTTATATTGGTGGTCTGCTGGCCGTTAGAAGACAGTACTCCAGCATCGTCCCTGCACTCTACGAATACACCAGGTAGACATACAGTTTTGTGTGCGTGCGTGCGTGCGTGTGTGCGTGTGTGTGTGCGTGTGTGTGTGCGTGTGTGTTAATATGGTTTTATTTAGGATGGCCTCATATAAGCTCTGAAATATGATCTTTTCTGAGATATTTTGCATGTGCAAAAAAAGTTTGGTACTTGGTAAATATAGTACATTCCAAAACTCCTCGGAAGTTTTCAGATGCATTTTCATCTGACTGGTCTGTTGTCTGACCAACGTTCTCTTTTAGGGTGGTGGTAGTTATTAAATAAAGTTAAGTATTGTTATTAAGTAGAGTTATTAAAAACTATTCTGGTTCACAGGACTGATCAGATGACTGTAACTATTAGTGCCTTGAAAAATTTCTCGTTATTAACGCGTTAAAGCAAATCAATTTTAACGGCGTCATTTTTTTTATCACGAGATTAACCGTCTTTGTGACCTAGTGAACTTGTAGTTTTTTATAAGCTGTGGCCACTGCTAGTAACGGAAGAAAAACTACAGGATCCGGTTGTAACGCGGAAACAAAACAATGGGCACGCCCCACGCACGTGTTGGGTCTTGTCTGCTTGCTAGCTGTAAAAGAGTAGGCTACCGGTTTGTGTGGATGTCAAGCGCGAAACGTTTAAATTGATGCGAACAAGATTCTGAATGGAAAGTTTAGTTTCAAAAAGTTGCCAGATGGGTCGACTGACAAGACCAAAGTTATCTGTGTGTATTGTTAATTATCACCGCAGCACATCCAGTCTGAAATACCACTTGATGGCCAAACACATGACTAATGCGAATTCTCCGCCGCCTCCTTGTCAAAACCAGGCGACGATGGATGGCTTTCGACAGAGGCATATGGATGCTGTTATGTTCAAAGGAAACTTAAGAAAGGAAAGCTTAAGCCATGGTTTAACTGCACTATAGGCTGAGTCCTAGTTTACAATGATGTGCACTTTGTAACTTTATCTTGTATCACCCTGTTTTGATCCCTTAGAAAGGGTTGTTGAAGGGGCTTTTTTGTACCAAGTATTTATTTTTGTGTCATCAGTTTATTGACAGTGTAAATTGTGTGAGATTTGATTCATTCAAATGTGAATAACTGCTCAAAGTGAGAATGTTAATGTGAAATATAACACTACATGCTGTTGTTTTCAATTAAAAAACATTTGCACAAAGCAAGCCAATCCACTTTTCCATGTTGATAACAGTATTAAAATGATAATTAATGGAACATTTAGAACAGATAAAAATGTGTGATTAATTTGCGATTAATCACGAGTTAACTATGACATTCATGAGATTAATCGCGATTAAAAATTTTAATCGATTGAGAGCACTACTAACTATATATCTAGGACAGATCATTGTGATAACTTTGAACATTTTAATTAACATCTAAGAACTCTGTGTAGTTGTTGCCTTCAGAGCAAATCAGTTTTAGAAACACTGAATATTCTCTGCAATTTTTAACCTTTATTTTACCACACATTACAATACTGTTGACTGTTTTTCATTTTTGCGTTTTGTTCAATAGATTCTGCAGGAACATTCAATTCAATTCAATAATATTTATATAGCACCAAATAACCAAATAACAGAAGTTGTCTCAGGACACAATTTCCATATAGAGCTGGTCCAGACCATACTCTTTATCTACAGAGACCCAACAATTCTCTCATGAGCAAGCACTTGGTGACAGTGGCGAGGCCTTTTAATAGGCAGAAACCTCAGGCAGAACCAGGCTCTGGCAGGGCGGGCATCTGCCTGACCGGTTGGGAGAGAGAGAGAGAGAGCAAAAGAGAGACAGTGAGAGACAGACAGAGAGAGACAGACAGAAATGCAATCACAGTGTCAGCTCTAATAATAGACTCTTAACTACAGTAGTGTATATATAGCATAGCACACATATATGATATTTTTATGTGTGTGATAGATGTGTGCATTGGTTACAGATTGTATTTCTATGTAATACAGCACTATGGATATAATAATAATGGAAATATGAGTAATAGTAGTAGCAGTTGCAGTGGATGTCAGGCAGGACCATGGCTGCTTTTTCACACTTTAGGAACCATAAGTAAGCCTGCATTTTGGGAATGCAGTGTTCTAGTGAGGTAATAAGGTACTATGAGCTCTTAAAGATAAGAATGTGCCTGACCATTTATGACTTTGTAACTAAGGAAAAGAATTTTAAATTTTAAACTAATCAGACTGAAATTGGATTAACGATTTGTTTCTCAGTCAGTTGTTAAAGAGAAGGGAGGTGTGCGTTCCTTTGAAGATTGAGCAGCTCTCTATGGAACTGGATGCCTGGCGGGCTTGCACACAGAGTAACAGCAAGTACGTTTTACACACACACACACACACACACGCACACACACGCACACGCACACATGCACACACACACACACACACACACACACACACACACACACACACACACACACACACACACACACACACACACACACACACAAGGACACCAAGAAAGAAAGCTAATATTACTACACCTGAATGGAAATAATAACACCATGAAGTACAATATTGAAAAGAAACATACAACATACAAATAATACGAACTGGGCCAAGGGTGATAAGAAATTTAAAGAGGAAGATGGTGACATAGCTGTGTTTCCTCCTCATCTGTTGGAAATGTTACAATCATGCTAAAGAGGCAGATGGTGAAGAGGGAACACTGAGGAGGTCTTTACAGTCATGACTCAGCACTGTAAACATACAGCATTGTGACCAATTGTGGCAACCACTGCTACAAAAATGGCTAATCTATTTGTACACTACCATATATTGAAATTCACTGACATAGTTCCACCAACAGTGACTGTTATCACTATAATACCTCTACATACATGCATGTGCACAGCATCATGATTGTATCTCTTGTCTGTTTTCAACAGTCCTCCATCAGATTATCAAAGAGAGGAGTTCAGCTGCCTCGAGAGGAGATTCCAGCCAGCAGACTCTAGTAAATCTAACATTTATAAACTTGGTTCATCACTAGAGAATTTATGGAAACAAAACACTGCTTAGTAGTATGTAGTATGTAGTATTAGATGCAGTATTAGTAGACTTTTACTGGGTTCAACAACATAGCCCTCGGAGGTGGGGTGCTGATGTTAGTTGTGGTGTGATGGTGGCATCAGTATCAGGAGCTGGAGGTTGTGAGTCTCAGATGCAGCTAATTTGGGTCATAAAGATTATGATATGTATGTTAGTGAGTATGTTTAGTGATTGGCTTCTGTGTGTGCAAGTGGCTCTCTGATCGAATGGAATGTAGTTTAGAGGGAGAAATGAAGCAGCAGAAGAGGCAGAATGAAGTATTATCCTGCTAGGCCATCAATTCAGTTGGCAAATATTTGGTGAAACGTGATGATAATGAATACATGTGTATATATTGGTAGTCATTCACTAGTAAAACATGTTTCCTCTCTCTTAGCTGCGATAGTCTTGTGTGGTGCTGATTATGTGACAGGATCCAATCTGCCGAGCCACTCCGATGTTCAACTATCTTGTTTCACTGGACACAGAATACAGGTGTGTGTTTCTATATTGCATTAGTTTATGTGTATGTACACTGATATACACTGATCAAGCATAACATTATGACCACTGACAGGTGAAGTGAATGGCACTGATTATCTCTTTCTTATGGCACCTGCTGGGTGCATATATTAGGCAGCAAATGAACATTTCATCCTCAAAGTTGATGTGTTAGAAGCAGGCAAATGGGCAAGCATAAGGATTTGAGCGAGTTTGACAAGGGATAAATTGTGATGGCTAGACAACTGGGACAGAGCATCTCCAACACTGCAGCTCTTGTGGGGTGTTTCCCAGTCTGCAGTGGTCAGTATCTGTTGCATATGGGGCTGCATAGCCACAGACCAGTCAGGGTGCTCATGCTGACCCATGTCCACCGCCGAAAACGCCAACAATGGGCATGTGAGCACCAGAACTGGACCACAGAGCAAAGGAAGAAGGTGGCCTGGTCTGATTAATCACGTTTTCTTTTACATCACATGGATGACCAGGTGTGTGTGCTTACTTGGGGAAATGCATTATGGGAAAAAGGCATGCCGGCGGAGGCAGTGTGATGCTTTGGGCAATGTTCTGCAGGAAAACCTTGGGTCCTGCTATCCATGTGGATGTTACTTTAACACCACCTAACTAAGCATTGTTGCAGACTATGTACATCCTTTCATGGAAACAGTGTTCCCTGATAGCTGTGGCCTCTTTCAGCAGGATAATGTGCCGTGCTACAAAACAAGAATGGTTCAGGAATGGTTTGAGGATCACAACAACGAGTTTGAGGTGTTGCCTTGTCCTCCAAATTCCCCAGATCTCAATCCAATCGAGCATCTGTGGGATGTGCTGGACAAACAAGTTCAATCCATGTAGGCCCCACCTTGCAACTTACAGGACTTAAAGGATCGGCTGCTAACACCTTGGAGCCAGATACCACAGGACACCATCAGGGGTCTAGTGGAGTCCATGCCTCATTGGATCAGGGCTGTTTTGGCAGCAAAAGGGGGACTAACAGAATATTAGGCAGGTGGTCATAATGTTTTGCTTGATCGGTGTATATTTATATTTTGTGTCTTTTCTCATGTTATCCTTCTTCTTTTCAATGTGCAGGGTCCTGTGTTTTTGTTGGAGGATGGTAAATCAGCAATTTCCCTTAATGATGCTCTAATGTGGGCAAAAGTGAACCCGTTTTCCCCTCTGGGAACAGGACTCCGCATCAATCCCTTCTAACAGACACACACACACACACACACACACACACACACACACACACACACACACACACACACACACACACACACACACACACACACACACACACACACACACACACACACACACACACATCATTTCAGAGGATGAAACACACACATAAAGTACATCCCAGGTCTCTTATTTGATATTTCCTTGCTTCTTGCTCCTCACTTGAATTGGAAGTCATTCCAAAGCTCTTATTTGTGCTGTGAGGAGCAAGGAGGGATCTCTGAGGAGCAAGGAGCAAAGATGAGAGAGAAGTGTTTTATTGGCCAACATGCCCTTTATTGGATATCAGTTATTGATTGGATGCTGCAGCTGATTGAACTGGAGTTTCGTATCAGAGTAAAGACTGATAGCAAATTAAACTCTCAAGTATCTCTCCAAAGTTTTTTTTATTTAATTTGTTTTCTGATTCACCATCTAGTTACAAATCTGTGTTAATTGGACCACAAATAACATTCCTCTGTTATGAGAAAGATTTTCCTTACACGATCTGTCATTTTGGGGATATTAGTGACATAATTAAGATTTCCCTGAAACGTTTAACCTAATAAGTGATTTCCAGTGTTCAAGAGAAACCATAATTATTAAATAAAGAATTCACCATTAGAATGTCAATAGAGACATGTGAATAATGAATAAATAATATAAATGCATTCTGCCAATAGAAATGGCTCCTGTGTTCCTGAGCAGGACACAGTAAACATTAGAAATTCACAGTGCTGGCTATATTTCATGTGATGGTGTTTGTTCAAGAACAGGCTATGGAAAGAAAACACTGGTGCTCTGGCATTGAGAACTGGAGGTCTTTACTCGCATTAGCAAAGTAACCATGTTACCAGTACCCATGTGTGCAGACACAAATTCATCAAAAGTCTATAGCTGTTAAGGCAGACTGACACCTGATCCAGCTATGATCAGCTGCCTTTGTCATCAGAACTCGAGACATGATGTTTCAGGGAAAGGACATTTAATTTCTCTAAAAACCCATTTCTTCATCTCTTCTCTCCTCACATAGTTTCCTTGATCTCATCATGCATCCTAGGTGGGAAGTTGGAGAAACATACATGCAATTTAAGAGACTTGGGATGTACCCATAGACTTACATCCATGTCCTGGAGATGTGACCTAAACTTAACCCTAATCACTACTTGCCTACCTAAGCATTACCCTAACCTTAACCCATGAATTCATCATGTGGGTATTGTGTTTTGTCCTCAACAGAAAGGCGAAAACATGCCCACCTACATACACATATAGGACATTCTAAGGGTTAACATATTAGAATGAAGAAAGAAACAAAAGGCAGAGAGTCAAGTGTAGTATTGGAAAAGAAAAGTTAAAACTTGGCTACAAATATTTTTTTTGTGTGTGTGTTTTTCAGTGCACTGACTGAGCCAACAAATGTAGTTACATCAATGAATAATACATTTGTGTCTGAAGATGATTCTGTTTCAAACAAGGGGGTGGTTTTGGTAGATATTGGTAAGCTTAGCTGTTACTTGATGGGAAATTAGCCAACAACATCATCATGCTTTAATTGTGAAGAGGGATTCTTATTGAATAAGATATGTGATTTATTTGGTAGGATTCCCTCTTTTCTCCAGGTAACAATGTCTCAAAATATGAGCATGCATATGCAGAGTATAAATCTGAATTACTGTCTTCAGTTGTATAAATAAAAATACTGCAATAAAGCAACTGCTGTTGTGTAATATGAGTCTTGACCTTATTGTGTGCCACCCATAATGCTGCAGAAAATAGCATGCAGATAGAAAAAACATTAAACATAAATGCTCCTGTACAGAAACAGCAAAGTTAACAACATGGCATCAACATAACTAAAAAGCAACCACAGCAGTGAAAGACAGCAGGGAGAATGTGTAAAGCACACAAAAGATAGAGACAATGCTGAGCCTACAGATGGTGAGAGAAAGTATCTGTGACACACAGGAGATCTTTGCTGCGCTTACTGAAGGACAATAGATTCAGCCGACGGAAGGACTGTACGCAGATTTAGGCTGTGTCATTGACTTCATCCAGGAACAATTACAGGGTCCAGAGAAGATGCATGGATATCGATGGATGTTTATGAATTTCCAAGAAAATGGCCTAAAAGAAGAAGTTAGAGTCATATTGGCCGAACTGAATCCAGAGGGGTCAGCAGTCAGACAGCGATGGAGACTTCAGAGAAGAGGACCTAATCACCTCTGGCACTATACGACAAGTTAAAACATTTTGGTGTGTTTATTAATGGCTGTACGGATGGCTTCTCTCAGAAAATAATTTGGCTGAATGCCTACAACACAAGCAGTGACCCGAGAGTGATCGGAGGCTATTCTAGAAACATTAGGCAATTGTCCCAAACTTGTGAACTGTGAAAGTGACCGTGGCACAGAAAACGGCCTTGTACGAGACCTGCAGATACATTTACGCACAACCCATGGAGACGATTTGTCCGGAGAGCAAAGCTACTTAGCTGGAGTTAGTACAGCAAACCAACGCATCAAGAATTGGTGGGGCTTCCTCCGCAAAGAGGGTATGGAATGTTGGATAAAGCTTTTTGGGGAATTATGGGACGAAGGAAGCTTTGATGGAGGTTTACTGGACAAGGCCATACTTCAGCTGTGCGTAATGGGATTAATTCAGGTATGATGATTGTCTGTTCTGTCTGGTCACACATGAATTATTGCCAGTGGCAGACAAAGTATTCAGATCATTTATTTCAGTAAAAGTAGACTAATACCACACAGTGAAAATACTCCACTGCAAGTAAAAGTCCTGCATACAAAGTCTTACTGAAGTAAAAGTGAGTATGTTATCTGCAAATTGTACCAAAAGTACCATATGTAAAAGTACTTACTGACTATGTTTCCATGCACAAAATATTCTGGTTTTTGCCCTTATTCTGACAAAGACAATATTGCTGTAGTGGCTACAAAAAAAGCCACTTGAGGGAATCTGAAGTTATTTCCAACTCATGGTGGTGTGTAAAAATTAGGTCCTCCATGGATATAAGTTTTACACTTTATTCACTTACAACTCTTTAAAACAAACAAAAAAACTCCTACAAAAGGCCAGGTGCTAAAGACTTAAAAATGAGCTCCTACAAAAGGCAAAAATAGTAAAATGTGACACAAAACCCATCCAGACCTCACACACACACACACACACACACACACACACACACACACACACACACACACACACACACACACACACACACACACACACACACACACACACACACACACGGTTGAAAAACTGTGTGGCTTCCCTGATCCTGATTCCCTCTCCAGATTGTGTGTCCCTCCTCTCACCTTAGTGTGCCTAATTAACCACCCATGCCCACAGGTGTGCAGGTAACCCCTAGCAACCTTAGTGCCTCACCAATGACACACCCACATCCATTCACCCACACAGATTCAAATTGGCTACAACAATTCCTACTAAGCTTTTTACATGGCCAATGAAAATGAATATTCCACTAATATTCCTGTTTACATGCCGTGCATACTCTCATTAAAATTGCTTGTTGGTTTGTTGACAAAATAAATGTTTTTTGTTTGTTCAGAGAAAAAAAAAAAGTTGCTTTGAGAAGGATTTTTTTTTTTTTTTTTTTACTTGTTTTGCTCTTTTCAAGTGTAACTGTGGTGAAGATGCTTTCAGCCAAGATGCATGTTTCATTTCAAACTGCGACTGGTCAAGAGCAACCTTAGTTCTACCATCATGTGTTGATTTTGAGCCAATAGGTCACATGAGCTGGGAGCTATTGAGCTATAATGCTCATATTTACATTATGACTAATTTCATAAAAATTATTAAATGTGTTCGAATGCAAAAAAAGAGGTGTGTGTCATAGACCAGGCTTAGATCTACTGTCCTACACTGATTCTGAGCCAATAGGTCACATGACCTGGGAGTTATTGAGCTATAATGCTCATATTTACAGTATAAAATACACTCAAAATTCATAAAAAAAATATTAAAAGAGTTCAAATGCAATAAAAAGAGGCATTTGTCACAGAGCATGCTTAGTTCCACTGTCCTATTCTGATTTTGAGCCAGTGCTCACATGGCATGGTAGTTATTGAGCTATTTAGCTACATTTTGACATAGCCTACATTAATAATTCATTTAAAAAAAAAAAATGAAAGGATTTCAAACGTGAAAAAGATTCTCAGAACTAAAAGTCCTCATATTTGATTGCGTAACCTATAATAAGTAAACAAGAAAAGAGTGCCTCAGTAGCCAATAGACTCAGGCCATGACGCAAGTGCCGCTTAATCTCTAGAACATCCAGTTGGCGTGAAAAGACAGATGACGAAGGTGTGAGTTCAGCGATGGGTAGACTGAAGAAAGGTAGAAAAAAGAAGAGCCAAGACCTCTGGCAGTTAGCTGGAGGTCGCAGTGCTCTATTGAAGAAATTCATCCAACATAAATTATCAGACAGTGCCACAGCAGAGAAGTGGGTGGCAATCACGGCAGACGTGTTTAAATCAAGTAACTGAAATTTGTCAAGTGGATAAAGGTTATATGGGCGGACAACAGAAGAGGACTGAAAACGGAGGTTCTTGAAGGTAGGTCAGGGTTAAAAGATAATTATTTTTTGCACAGAGATAGAGCAGAAATGGAACAATCATCCTGAGGACGCCAGCAAGATGCAGGACTCTGGCTTCCTGACAAGTCCGTGTCAGAAAGAGATGAGGAGTATTGCCCTAGCTCGCTAATGTCCTCATTCTGCATGGTTATCGCCCCACAGGCTACAGTTTCGGAACAGGTGTATCTCCTCTTCATTTCACTATGAAATGACTGTTGGATATTTTTTTTTTTTTTTTGTTGTTTTTTTACACAATACGACGTGTGAAGTTTTCAGACTTGTGCTGCATGCCTTGAGTTCTCAGAATGATCAAAGTTCAATGTGCATGGGACAAGATTTCTCACACTGTACTTCCAAAACCAATTGCTGTACAAAATTAAGCTTCCTGGCCAAAGTCATCATCATACTGTGAAAGTTATTGCATGAGTCAATATTTCCTTCTTTGGATGAAAATGTCCCAAAGGGTACAACAGGGTTAATACATCCTGATGACGCCTTGGGCTGTGTTTCCAGGCTGTTACCTTATACCACTGTTCGCTCCGTTTGAAGGGCTAAGAAAGATAAGGCAGGACGTGGACTCTGAGATGTACATTGTGTTATAGAAGACAAACGCAAATCAGTATGTTAAGGCGTGTATAGATTTCTAGCTTCATTATGTCAACCACAGTCTTCAATAAAGTGAAATCTAGAATATTTCAACCAATCAAAGGAAGACACAATACACTGCAACAGAAAAACGCTGCAAGAGAAAAATGCTGCAATCACAGAAACGAAGCAGAAGCAAAAACTTACAAACAAGAAAAATGCTGCAAATATCAAAACACACACAACCCCAAAACAACTGCAAGAGAAAAACGCTGCAAATTCACTCCACAAAACGAAAGTGCGCCAGGCCACTGGGGGGCCTCGACCTGAGGGATGGACCGGTCCTGTAGGACCAGACCATAGAGATATAAAGAGTAGACGGCACACCGACTACTACTGTCTATCAGTGCTGATGAGCCGTGGGGCCGCCATCTTGGACCGGTCACCCGCTCCACTCAGTGCTGTTTGGCAGGCACAAAGAAGTGTCAGCGCATTTAATCCATCGTAACTCTCTGAATACTAAACTGATTTTCATGCGTTTTTTTGCTGCAAACGTCATACATGTAGCTATGATACAGGACAAATGGTTTGGCGTATTTTAATATTCATGTGGGATTAACAGTAATAGAATATTCTGATGTAGCCTAGACTGTAAACACACACATTACACACACACACACACACACACACACACACACACACACACACACACACACACACACTAATATATGATAGAGAAGCAGATAGTGGCGCTAAAGTCAACTATTTTAATAATTTGAATAGACAATATATGATTAGGCATTAGAAATATAATGTGTTCATTAGTGAGAGTTTTGTTTATATATGTAAATATTTATATATAGCCTTTGTGTGCCATTGTGATAAATAAACTGTGAAATAACATATGTTAACGTATGTTCTGAGTTTCTGTTGCCACGGTTACCAACTAGCATTTGAGCTAGTGCAATAATTTAGAACAATCAGGCTATTAACCAGAACTTTTTTATAGGTGTCCTACAACACTTTTCAACGGACACCCTGCAGCCAATCAGAACCAAATATTCACCCAGACCATGGTATAAGATGGATTAAATGCACTGACACTTCTTTGTGCCTGCCAAACAGCACTGAATGGAGCGGGTGACCGGTCCAAGACGGCGGCCCCACGGCTCATCAGCGCCAATAGGCAGTAGCGGTCGATGCAGCGTCTACTCTTTATATCTCTATGGTCTGGTCCGACAGGACCAGTCCATCCCTCAGGTCGAGTCCCCCTAGTGGCCTGGCGCACTTTCGTTTTGTGGAGTGAATTTGCAGCGTTTTTCTCTTGCAGTTGTTTTGGGGTTGTGTGTGTTTTGATATTTGCAGCATTTTTCTTGTTTGTAAGTTTTTGCTTCTGCTTCGTTTCTGTGATTGCAGCATTTTTCTCTTGCAGCGTTTTTCTGTTGCATTTGTTTTATGTGTTTGTGTGTTTTTGGCTTTGCATCATTCCTGTGTTCGCAGCGTTTTGCCGTTTGCGGTGCATTTGCCCTTGTCGGCCACCGTAGTCTTCACCCCAGTCAGGTGACCAGGAGATCGACCAGACCAGAGCAGAGAGTGAAGAGGTAAGAAACAATAACTGGATGATAATGAAACATACAACACACACCCACATGAAACAGACTCGCTCAGCCCTGTACCCCTGTTTAAAGACCGATAAAATGCATTAAATCAATTTAACCTCACCTAGCTTGGAAATTGAGGTAGTGACTTTGAAGTAACACCCACAACGTTTACATGCAGTCAATATTCGGGTTATGGTCAATATTCCTGTTTCTGAAACATTCGGAATAACCTGTTTACATGCGTGAGCAAACAGACTTATTCAATTGGGATATCCCGATCAAAACAGTGACGCATGGATGTGTCAACGCATGGAGAACGTCATGACGCAATGCGGATAATTTCAGCTTCTTCTTCCTGTATCCAAAAACAACAATAACTACGGTAGCAGTCGCCTTTGTTTGCGCTCTGGTGCTGGTGCTGACCCACCACCAGTACTTGATACTATTCTGTCTCAATTTCGTCATTAATGGAAGGCGAGAACGTGAAGAAATAGGAAATGGAGCCGGAGCTGTGCCATTCATATCCATGCTACCTGTCATGACTGTGCTTTTTGGTCTGTTTGTTTTTGTGTTTTTTGCTTGTGTTTCCTCTCTCACTTCTCCTCTCAGCAGTTAGAGCCGCCACCCCCCCCCCCCCCCACAGCGGCAGACTTGTCCACCAGCTCAGCGTCTCCCGGCAGAGAGCCATACATCCCTATTCCAGCGAGGTACTCCGGCGATTTGGGCACATGCGCCCAGTTCCTGCACCACTGCTCCCTCGTCTTCGACCAGCAGCCCAACACATACTCCACCCATCAGTCCAAGATTGCTTTCGTTATGAGTATACTGTCAAGGCAGGCAGCGGCATGGTCACTTGCGTTATCCAGCCAGAATTCTGAACTAACTGACTATAAATTATTCTCTGATGAAATGAAAAGAGTTTTTGACCATCCAGTGGCAGGTAGAGAGGCAGTAGGACAGCTCCTGGACCTGCAACAAGGGAGTTTGACTGTCTCTCAGTATGCTGTGAATTTTCAGATTCTGGCAGCAGGGAGCGGGTGGGGAGATGCAGCTTTACGGGCAATCTTCCAGAAAGGCTTATCAGGTGAGATTAAGGACGAGTTAGCTGTACGAGAAGACAGCTCATCTCTCAAAGAATTAATAGACTTAACCTCACGATTGGACAACTGGATAAGGGAGAGACGTAGGGAGAGGAAGGCGGACCAGGGATGTCGGACCGCAGTCCTCCCCCAGACCAGCACGTCGGACCCGTCGTCCACCTCCTCCCATCCCGCTGCCGCCGCCCCAGAGCCGAATGACGGAGGCGCATGACGGAGAAGCTGTGCCTCTACTACGGCCGGGAGGGGCATTTCCTCTCGAGTTTTCCCGAGTTGCCAAAAGGCCGGGCTCTCCAGTAGGTCAGAGGGTGCTGGTGAGCCGTATCTCTACATCCTCTGCATCACAGATACTGGTCCAAGGTATGATCCACCTCTCACAACAGACTCAGTCGGTAAAAGTGTTAGTGGACTCAACTTCACTGACTCAGACTCTGTAAAAACATACAGCCTCCCGCTGAGCCGGCTAACTTCACCCAAGGAAGTTTTGGCTATTGATGGAAAACTGCTAGAAATAGTCACACACCGCACAGAGCCCCTTAAATTGACTCTCTCCAGTAACCATCACGAGTTCATTGAGCTTTATGTAATTTCTTCACCACTAACCTCTGTGATTCTTCTATCCCTTGGTTAAGGAAACACAACCCGCACATTGACTGGGCCACCATTCGGAACTGGAGCGCGCAGTGTCACGCTCACTGCCTCCGGTCTGCCGTTCCCACCAGACTTCCAGACTCTTCCCATGCAGCAGAGCTAATAGACTTGACAAACGGCAGTGACTATCAAGACTTAAAAGCAGTTTTCAGCAAAGACTCAGCCTGCTCACTTCCACCACACCGACTGTACGACTGCGCTATTGACTTGCTCCCCAGTGCACCACTTCCCACCAGAAGACTGTACAACCTCACCAAACCTGAACGAGGAGCCATGGAGATGTACATAAATGACTCGCTTGCTGCTGGACTGATCAGACCATCCTCCTCCCCGGTCGGCGCAGGGTTTTTTCGTTGAGAAAAAAGACAAAACCCTGCATCCCTGCATTGACTACACGGGACTTAATGACATTACCATAAAAAACAAATATCCACTGTCACTCATAGACTCCGCATTCAGCCCCCTCCACGAGGCCTGCATCTTCTCCAAGTTGGATTTACGCAACGCATACCACCTGATCCGGATCCGTGGGGGCATGAATGGAAAACGGCATTCAACACTGGGACATTTCGAGTACATGGTAATGCCGTTTGGGTTAACAAATGCACCTGCTGTTTTTCAGTCTTTTGTTAATGATGTTTTAAGAGACCTGTTAAACAGAGTGTTTTTTGTTTATCTCAATGATATTCTCATTTTTTCTCGCACTCAGGAGGAACACATCAGTCACGTCAGGGACGTGCTGCAAAGACTATTAGAGAACAAACTTTTTGTTAAAGCCGAAAAATGTGAGTTTCATGTTTCGAGCATTAATTTCTTGGGTTATGTGGTGGAAAAGGGGCAGCTCCGGGCCGACCCCTCCAAAATAGCAGCAGTTAAGGCATGGCCAGTACCTAGTAACCGTAAGCAGCTGCAGCGGTTTTTGGGCTTCACCAATTTTTACAGGAGATTTATTCGAGACTACAGTCGCATAGCAGCCCCCCTCTCTCGTTTGACTTCCACTAGCACTCCTTACACCTGGTCTCCTGACGCTGAGAAAAACTGAAAAAAATGTTTGTCAACGCACCTATTCTCATCCACCCAGATCCTGAGCAGCAGTTCATAGTGGAGGTGGACGCGTCAGATTCAGGAGTGGGGGCCGTTCTCTCCCAGCGCCTGCCTGCGGACCAGAAGCTCCATCCATGCGCCTTCTTCTCCCGCCGACTCACCCAAGCAGAACGAAACTACGATGTGGGGAACCGGAAACTGCTGGCGGTGGTGTTGGCGTTGCAGGAGTGGCGGCACTGGCTGGAGGGGGCTGCTCAACCCTTCATTGTGTGGACGGACCATAAAAATCTATCCTACCTCCGCTCCGCACGGAGATTGAACTCCCGGCAGGCTCGTTGGGCCCTCTTCCTGGGGCGGTTCAACTTTACCCTCACGTATCGCCCAGGCTCCCGGAACGTGAAGCCGGACGCCCTTTCCCGTCAGTTCGCCCGTGAGGAGGGGGAAAGCGACACGGGGACGATCCTCTCTCCTGTGTGCGTGGTGGCGGCGGTTCGATGGCAGGTGGAGTGGGAGGTCTACGACGCTCTCGAAGACCACCCGGCGCCTGATGGCTGTCCTCCCGGGAGGCTGTTCGTCCCACCACCCGCCAGATCCTCAGTGCTCCTTTGGGGACACGCCTCCCGGGTAGCCTGCCATCCGGGGGTGCATCGGACGTTATCGCTGGTGCGGCAGAGATTTTGGTGGCCATCTATGGCGGCGGATGTCCGAGCCTTCGTCTCTTCATGCACCGTGTGCGCTCGCAACAAACCCTCCCATCAAGCGCCAGCTGGACTCCTACACCCCTTGCCCATTCCTCCGCGCCCCTGGTCCCACATCGCCATAGACTTTGTTACCGGCCTTCCACCCTCCAAAGGTAACGACACTATCCTGACTATAGTTGATCGGTTTTCCAAGGCAGTTCACTTTGTCCCCCTTCCCAAACTTGGAGACCACTAACTTATTAGTGCAGCATGTTTTCAGGCTTCACGGGATTCCCCAGGATATTGTGTCGGACTAGGCACCACCTCCAGCCTCTCTTCGGGTTACCACCCTCAGTCAAATGGACAGACTGAGCGGGCGAACCAGGACTTAGAGACCTCCCTACGCTGTGTCGCCTCCCGCCTCCCTGCCTCCTGGTCCACCCATCTTCCCTGGGTGGAATACGCCCACAATTCCCTAATCAGCTCGGCCACAGGTATGTCCCCTTTTACGATAACCACTGGTTTCCAGCCCCCACTGTTCCCCAGCCAGGAGTCCGATGCTGCGGTCCCTTCAGTGCGAGCCCAGTTCCGCCTGGTCCGGCGAGTGTGGAGAGAGGCACGGGCTGCCCTGGGTAGGACTGCAGAATGGAAGCGGAAACTGGCTGATCGACATCGCACTCCCGCACCAGAATATAAGGTGGGTCAACAAGTTTGGCTCTCTTCTCATGATCTACCACTCCAGATGGAGTCTCGCAAGATGACGCCCCGGTTCATCGGTCCCTACACCATTGAGAAAATAATAAACCCCAGTGCCGTCCGACTCTAGCTCTCAGCTTCGCTCAAGGTGCATCCTGCCTACACCGTTAATCGCATACTGGATGTCCGCAGGCGAGGCCGAGGTTTCCAGTACCTGGTTGACTGGGAGGGATATGGCCCCGAGGAACGCTCCTGGACTCGCAACTGCTGAAGGACTTCTACAGACAGTTTCCAGGTAAACCTGGCAGGACGCCAGGAGGCGTCCATTAGGGAGGGGGTACTGTCATGGCTGTGCTTTTTGGTCTGTTTGCTTTTGTGTTTTTTGCTTGTGTTTCCTCTCTCACTTCTCCTCTCAGCAGTTAGAGCGAGGCGGGAGCTGGGCCGAGTGTTCTCCGGCTGCACTGCTGAGACGCACCTGAGCCGCATCAGTGCTCATCAGAATGCGGCTTCTTAAACCGGCCCCGCTCTCTCCTCATCACCAGATGATTTTCGTCCAGCCCTTTGCGTCTCACTGCACATGGTCTCTAGTTGTTTGAATCTCGAGTTATCTTTATCGCTGACTTCTCAAGTGTTGTCCCTGTTTGCAGGTGATTTTTGATTTAACTTACTCTAGCTGAGTTTTTCTCCCTTTCGAGGTGATTTTTCATTGTAACTTTGTTTAGTGCCTTTTTCCCCAAGTGGAGATTTCTGTTCAGTCGCCTTTTGCTTTAGTCTAGGAGTTTTTTCCCCTTGTGGAGATTTTTGTTGTATTATTTGTTACTTTATATTCCGACAATAAAAATCAGAGTTATTGTCTCTGCATTCTGGGTCCTGGCCTCTGTGTGATTCGAGTCCGTAACACTACCTGCACTCAAAAGACCAAGATTCCTTGCAAATAGAACATGAGCAGAACACAAATTAATGTTCTGTTCGATGGGGATATTCCGATAGGCGTATACATGACCAAATATTCGGGTTAGAAAAGGAGTAACCCAGGGTCATATTCGGGTTTTTAAAAACTGGAATATGAGCATATTCAGGTTTTTCAAAAGGGTTATTGGTGTTTACATGGCCGTGCGCAACCGGGTTATTGCTGATAATCCGGTTATGAAAGGGTTACTTGACTGCATGTAAACGTAGTGACTATCGCAAATTCCAATTCTTCTTTCAGCCACTAGATGGGGCCAGTGGCACAGCATTTCAGATATCCTCTTTACATAGCGTGCTGTTTAGGAGGTGGGGCTGAGCGCCGGGCCAGCTTGTCTCATAAAAAAATGAATTCTGCATTTTCTCCACAGACACAAGCCTATTCTGTGTAAAGAGAGTTATGGCTCCCCTGGATCTATTTATTGGATATTTCAGTCACTGTAATATGTTTGTTTTTGTTTTTAATGTTTTTACTGCTGTATTTGTGATAGTGCCACTTTAAATTTGTGATTACCTATTTTAATGTAAAATTCTAATTTATACAAGATTATTGTGGATTCCCATAAGTCATTACAACTTTTTGTGGGATTTATTTATTTTAAGTTTTCATTTGTGTGTCGTATACTGTTGTTTGTACTGTGCAGTTGAAGGACTATCACAAATTTGCACTTTTGTCTGTGTTTGTTTTGTAAGCAAGGTGTAAACAATTTCATGAACCTGTTTTAAAGTTTTTAGTGTATCCGTAGTGCTGTATGAGACAATTTGGTAACTTTTCCTTTACTTTTTTTTCATCAGATTTCCTCCAGTACCTCAAGTGTATCATCAAAAGGCTCAGCAGAACCACAACAATTTTTCACGCACAAGTTGCCCAATAAGCCATGTTTCTTTTATATTAAACACAATGATTGGGTGAAACTTAAAAGGAAACAAGAAAACAGACAATTAAAGTCATTAAACTGGACTAATGTCATTGCAAAAGGAATACAAACTGTCCATCCTTATTGCAGTTTTGGATTTCAAAGGCACACCGTAAAAACTCTAGGATCCAGGAAGCACTGTCCAGCCTTCACCTGTTCTGGATACTGCCTGTTTGAAGACTGTAGTGTCCAGGTTGATGTGAAAGTGGAAAACGAATACTCTCTGAAGGCGGATGTCATTTTTCATGGGACATGGTGAATCACAGGTGGGATCAGCTCAAGAGAAGACCTATAAGATCACACGCCAGAACAAAAATTTCAAAGAAACTCAGTTCAAAACTTCCCCACCAATACCATCTTGGGTGCTTGATGAAGTTGGAGGAGGATGTGATGGAATCCGGTTGCAGAGACAATGTACCCACAACAGGCGTTTCGAAAAATATAGCATATTCTGAGAGGAAAAAAAATAGGTTGCATGAGAACGAAATGATCAGTCTGCAACTCATGTCTGAAGAAGAAGACAATGAGGAGAAGCTCATTCAAAAAAAAATCATACTTCAGCCCAAAGGACTGATGTTGTTGTCAAAAAAGACTATAACTCTTTTCCATCAGCGGTCAAAGACTGATGTGGTGTATCTTGATACAACAGGTAGTGTGGTAAAAAAAGACAAAGGACAGAGTGCACTTTTTTACATATATGAACTTGTTGTAAGACATCCATTGAAAGGTTGCTCCCCCATGCTTGTAGCGACATTTATGACCACAGAACACACCACTGCATCTGTGCATCACGTATTTCTTATGCTCGTTCATCACGGACTGCATGAGAGCACATGGGAGAAACATTAAAAAAAGGCCAATGATGTACATTTGTGATGGCTCTGCTGTTTTGATGCAGGCCATCTCACAAAATCTGTGTGGCCTGAGCCTCGCAGAGCTTCTTGCCCAGTATGACAACATAGTTAATGGAAAAGCTAAGAAGAATGTCACTGAGCTGCCAATTCTACATAGTAGAAAAGTGCATGCGTTGGCATTGCTTTGGCGTTGTGTCTTTCCGCCAAACACCTCTGCCAAAACGGACTTTTTCTGACATTTTAAACAACTTTTTTATGGCATACCTTTTAGATCTTGTTTCTTTTTAACTACTCCTCCTAACCAGAGAGACAATTTTAGTAGTCAGACTCCTCAATCTTAATCAAACCAAACTTGCTGAGCACAGCTCAGCTAGCCATGGCTCCACTTACCTCGCCATCTGGCTGTCAAAGCTGTTTCACCCTCGGCAAGAAAATCGCTGAGCTGGAGCAGAGGATTTCCACTCTCTACAAAATCCAGGAAGCTGAGAGACACTTGGACACTATCCTCTTCGGCCCTGCACAAGTCTCTGCCTCCAGTAAAGAGCTTGAGGCCACAGCTCCCTACTTGGGTTCCAGCTCAGGGCTAAACCCAAGGTCCCATTCAGCTCCACTCCTTTACACCCGGACACCCGGGTGATTGTCGGCGATCGCAAAAGGAGGGAGAGGCTGTCACTCCATGCTCCCACAACCTGTGACACCCAGCTTCAAAATCGTTTTAACATCCTGGACTGACACGAATTTCCCCCACACTGCATCCGTCTGTCCGGACGTACAGCACTACCACGGATCATCCAGCCACGGGACCTCACAACCTCCACCACTTCGTCCCCTCTTCCCTCCAACCACTTATGTAGTGGGTGACTCAATAATCCGGGGAATTCGCTTCTTCAATGCAGCCACTCACTGCTTTCCAGGAGTCACAGTCCCAGTTATCCTTATATTCACCACGCCGTCCAGTATGCTCCATGAGACTGACTGTTTACCTGTCACACCCCCTTCCCAGATTCTCCTTCTCCATCCACACCAGCTGTTCACAGTACTATTACACTCAGTAGCCCCCCCTACAGTCCACAGTTGTCACTACCACCTAAACCAGACATCTTCACTATACAAAACATTACAGGCAGACGTTTTCCCCGGACTCACAGAAAGTGCTTTTAACAGAGATAAGCTCATACACCCAGACATTTTATCTCCCTGTGGTCATGAGCGCACGTTCAGCACGAACATTAACCTGGCTATGCTGAACGTGCGCTCTCTTTTAAACAAATCTTTTATCCTAAAAGACCTGATTTTAGACAACAAGTGAGATGGGTTATTTTTAACAGAAACATGGCTTGGCACAGAGGCACCAGATGTTCTCACTGAGGCTTGCCCACCAAATTTTTACTTTTTATTCTCCACCAGGGGAGGCAAGAGAGGAGGCGGGACTGCATCAATTTTTAATAATATTTTATTGTCAAAGGAAGTCTTTTTTAACAGTTATTCATCTTTTGAGCATCACGCCTTTGTTTTTAGCAGTCCTCCTGTTCTCTGCATCACTGTTCATAGACCACCCCATCATTCCACTGCTTTTATCAGTGAATTTTCAGAGCTTTTATCAATCATGCACACCTCTTATAACAGAATTTTAATAACTGGTGATTTTAACCTGCACGTGGATAACACCTCGCACTCACTGTCCAGAGAATTCTTAAACCTTAAACAGAGGACACACTGTAGTATAATTTTTCTATTTGATACGTGAAGAATTAATATGTGAAGAATCGATATGTGAAGAATCAAGTGTAACACTGTAAGCTAATGGTAAACAATAGTAGCAGCTCTATGAAGTTTGATATGATAAGAGTAGCTCTGTGCAAGCCTGATATGATAGTAGAAAATAATTGCTGTTTGCTTAAGTGAAGGAAGAGCACATGAAAGGCCAAGATGCCAGTGCAAAGATAAGAAGGGAGGTTGCTGTGCAGTGATGATAATGAGCTGCAATGACACCATGCAGCCAACATTGTGAGGTCAGGACACCTGGACCATAAATCTTTGGTGCTTTCCATGGCCTTGCAGGTGTTTTAGCCGGTTCTGACCAGTTTCAGACCAGGATGATTGTGACCTAATATAACCCTGCGTGTCCTTACATAACCTTACTGTATTTAATCCATGTTTAACATTTGTTATAATCATGAAAGAACTAAATGGTCTTATAATCACAACTATGATTTACTGTGTGTTAACGAATAATGGTTTGGGATGATTTAATATACTTTGCTATATTTTTAAAGCATTTTCTATGTGATGTGTCCTTATGCTTACATGCAAACATGATAATAAAATGTAATTTGATGTTATTTTTAAAAAACAGAGCCCATGACAATCAAAAACTAATGGTGTATAATTAGAGGAATAGAGAGGAGAAAAGAGGAGATAGCAGCCAAAAAGTACCTAATGGTGTAAAAAATAGAAGAGCCTAGAAAAAAAGAAAAGATGCCCCAAGGGCGGGGAATACCTTCAGCAGAACTGTATAAAAGATAGAGCACTGACCATTGCAGGTCAGAGACTTCTTCAGATGTACACCCTGTGTGTTTCTGGATTTCTCTCCCTTTGCTGCCGCGGCAATAAAGTGTTTGCATCTCGGACCCTGACTCCTGCAGATCCTTTTGAGCACTTTTTCTCAGACAGCTGAATTTGACTATTTCTGGACTGTTGTGGATTGCACATCTGGCCTTCAAATTCCACAACAACACCCTGGACCTGGTCATAACCTATGGCCTCTCCACTGGTGTGTCCTCTGTTGTTGACCTGGCGGTGTCCGACCATTATTGTGTGTATTTTAATATCGCCAGTTTTAACCATCAGGACGCCCCAGTGAGAACAGTGAGGAAACGCCATCTAACTTCTGAAGTGGCTCCAAATTTTATCGAGATTTTATCGAGAGTACTCCTGCAGCAGTCTTACCTGCACCCCTGTGATTTTATTGTTCACAATTTTAACAGGAAATTGCAATTAACTTTAGACTCTGTGGCTCCACTTTTAACAAAAACGGTAAAAACAAAACCTTTACCCCCATGGAGAAGGAAAAATGAAATTAAAATATCAAAGACTATGCAGGATTGCAGAGAGAAGGTGGAGAAAAAACAAACTCACAGTTCACTGTGAAATATTCCGTGAACAACTCAAATTGTACAATAAAACAGTCAAACAGGCAAGAATATCCCATTTCTCAAACCTCATCTCAAATAATAAAAGCAACCCAAAATTACTTTTCTCCTCCTTCGCTCTTTTAACTAACACCATTTTTTAAAAAATCCCCAGAGACACCAACGGACGCCCTCTGTGAGGACTTTGCAGACCACTTCAGAAGTAAAATTGACGACATTAGGTCTTTTATCACATCAGAACATAACTTTTAACACACCTGGACAGTTGATTTTACCCGAGGAAACACTGGAGAGTTTTGCCCTGGTCGATGTGAGGACACTTGGTTGAGTTTTCTCCCAGGTAAATCCAACAACCTGCCTTTTAGATCCAATTCCCACATCACTTTTAAAGACGTTTTATGGATTCTTTGAGGAACAGATTTTAAATACAGTGAATTGCTCTCTTCAGACGGGTGTCTTCCCTGCTGCCTTCAAAATGGCAGTGGTGAAGCCCCTTCTGGAGAAGAGCAATTTAGACCCCAGCATTCTTAATAACTACAGACCCGTATCCAACTTACCCTTTTTAAGTAAGATTTTAGAAAAGCTGGTTTTTAACCAACAAAATTATTTTTTAAATACTAACAACATTTTAGAGAAATATCAGTCTGGTTTTAGAGTGAACCACAGTACCGAGACAGCCCTCTTAAAGATTTTTAAATGATATCAGGTGTAATGCGGACTCACAAAAACTCACAGTCCTGGTGCTACTGGATCTAAGTGCTGCTTTTGATACAGTAGATCACCACATTTTATTAAACAGACTCAGAAACCTGGTGGGCCTCTGAGAGAGAGACTTTTACCAAAACTACACACTTACACCCTCACAATCTGTTAAGAACCTGGGCGTCATTTTTGACTCTGAGTTTAGTTTTATTCCTCACATCAAAAATGTAAGTTTTTACCATTTTAAAAATATAGCCAGAGTCCGGCCATTTCTCTCTCAGGCTAACACAGAGGTGCTGATGCATGCTTTTATCTCCTGCCGTCTAGATTATTGTAATGCCCTGCTCTCTGGTCTTCCCAAAAAGACTATCTATAACTTACAATTACTCCAGAATTCAGCCGCATGTGTGCTGACGAGGACCAGAGCACATTACACCGGTTTTAGAATCACTGCTTAGATTGACTTTAAGGTGCTTTTATTAGTTTTTAAGTGTCTTAACGGTCTTGGGCCATCTTATTTATCTGATCTGTTCTTATCATATCAGCCCTCGCGGATCCTGAGGTCCTCTGGCACCGGCCTTTTAATTGTTCCAAGGGTTTGGACCAAAGCCCACGGGGAGGCGGCATTCAGCCATTATGGTCCGAAGCTTTGGAACAGCCTGCCAGAGTGCATCAGGACCACAGAGACCGTTGATGTTTTTAAAAGGAGGCTCAAGACTCACCTTTTTAGTTTGGCTTTCAATTGATTTCTTATACTCTTTTAATTCAGACATGTTTTACCCTAGCACATTGTCTTTTAGTTTTTAGGTCCTTTTATTTTATTCAATTTTAGGTTTTAGGTCTTTTATTCTATTGTCTTTTAGGTTTTTAGGTCTTTTTATTCTATTATCTTTTAGGTTTTAACTCCAGTGTTTCCTTATGGGGGGCCTCCACGCTGGGAGGGGTGTCTGGTCTGCCCGCAGGGACGTCGTCATGGGGACCCCTCGGACCCGGAGGACTGGGGGTTCTGCCCTGCGTGTGGAGTCCACCTCGGTCTGCCCAGGTTGGGGGACCGGGGGGCTCTGCACTATGTATGGGGTCCACCCGGGTTTTTCTAGGTCGAGGGTCTCTGTTGTGGCGGCGCTCCCTGTGACCATGGGCTGTGATCCTTCGCAGCATGGATGAGCTCCCCATAGGTGGTTTTCTTTTTCCTCTCATGATTCCTCAGTGCCCTGCCATTTTATTACACCGACAGTTTCGTTGGGGTGGGCATGTGTGTGGGTGTGTGTGCGTGTGCATGATGTAGGTCTGCGGGGTGATGGGGGGGGGGTATTTGCTATGTTATTGCTATTTTATGTTTTTATCTTTTGTTAAGCTCCTTGTGTTGCATTTTTTATGTATGAAAGGTGCTATACAAATAAAGTTTGATTGGTTGATTGATTGTCACATCATGAAGAATGCAAAGGTCCTCTGCAAGAAACATTTAGTGATGCCTTCTACTAAATATTAATCAATTTCTGTATATTTCATTATGGTTTTGTACTGGCAATATTTATATTTACTTACTATAACATTCTTTCCCACAGTGCTGGCAAGCACTACGTCATGTGTATACATCTGATCGGGCTTATGACTCAGGCTACGACAACAACTTGATGAGGTTGTTGTGAGTGCTTCTGTGGTTCTCTCCAGTCCATCAAGTGGCGAAAATGTTGAGAAACATTTCCATAACCTGCAGAAAGAACTCACCAGCCAGTCATAAAAGACTCCGATGTCACTGATGAAGACTTTGAGGTAAGTTATCCTTTTGTAGCTACATTTGGAATTTAAATGTTTAATTTTTCTGTGTTGAGTTATGGACAGTAAGTCTTTTGGTCTATGTATGAATTTCAGAGTTTCTGAGAGTTTTTTGGTCTTGATTGTTTCTTTCATTAAACTCAATATTTGTAGTTTGGCTTAGAAATATTGACACATTGACATCACAAACAATGCAGTCAACATATATACAGTTTCATGTACCACAAAAACATGATGTTCTAAATAATGACTGGTACTGTCTCCAAGAAGCACTGAAGATAATAGGTGACATGACTATAACTGGGCCTCTTACTGTGATGATTGGTGCAATATTTATGTTTTGTTAGTTTCCTTCATAGTGTGTGGGGCTGGTTTTTTTGTGTAGTCTTTCTCGGCTGAGGTTGGACGGAGTTTTGGGAGCTGGCACTACGCAGCTGATCCCCATCTCAATCCCGGACGGGATAAAGACGGGGTTCAGCGGAGGGTTCGTCGCCAGATTATTTCCGCCTCTCAGTGGTATAGTCCGCCCTCTACATGTTTCCCTGTGAATACTTGTGATAGTTCGTATACTCCGTATTTTCTCACCGGATCTCTATTCTAATCAGGCATCATCATCCCTGCCATCTCTCTGCTGGACCCCGCTCAGCCTCCTGCCTCTAGCCCGCACCACCTTCTGTATCCTCTCCTGCACTGCATCACCACGTTTCACCTCAACCTACTGAGATTCTTGTCCAACACACTGTACTCCACCACACCCTCAAGATCCACACATCTTCCACGGATCCTGCGCCGTCTTCACCACTCTGCTAAACCACCTCCATACCATTTTCTCGAGAGTCTGCCCGAACTCTGTTACAATAAACCCATTAACCGGTCACTCATACTTGGTCTGCATCTGAGTCCCTATCATTACTTCGATCATCACACTTACAGGATGAATCGAGCCCAACACCATTTCATGTGCAGGTAAAGGTACTGTGACCTGTGGCACCTCCTGGCAGTGTATGTTCTCAGGCTCTGACTGCATTGTTGCACAATTTCCACATGTGCACTGATACAATCAAAAAAAAAAAAGAAAAAAAAGACAATTCATGCATGTATAAAGCTAAAGAAATAAGAAACATTGCATACCAGCATTTTCAGCCAATAACAGCACCCCTTTTTTTACATTTGAATGTGTGTGCTCTAGCTAGCTACTTTTCCTCAGCCTGAAGTGAATGGTCAGTAGTGCTGCTCAGCAGTGTCGTCTGTGCGCTCTGCCCATTCATGTGTCAATGAGAAGGAGCGCTGAAACTAACAGCGCAGTTAGACTGGTCAATGTCTCAGCAACCCAGTGACTGCTAGAAACCCCATCCTCTTTATGTAAACAACCAGGACCTTCGGACTCTCTGCTTTCATATGATACCAGGCTTGTGTGGTTTGTGTGACGTGGTGAAATCAGCAGACGCGCTAAAGTGGACATACGCTATTTTCGTGTTTTTGTCACATGCCCATATGATTTATTGCTGTATGAATTATGTTTTGTTTGAGTGCAAAGGCTTGGTAGAGGCTTTTAGCTGAGTTTCTCCCCGTAATTCTGGTATGCTACAAGTTAGGATTGGTGCTTCCTAGTGTGAGCATTGACCGTCTGAACTGCGGGCATCTCACAGTGCCTCCTGTACAGGCAGTGCTCATACTGAAGAGAAAAAAATAGAAAGACGTTTTTAGACTAACCTTTCAGAAGCGTCCTGCTGAATTCTCTGAGGTTCTGTAGGAGCCTCCCCTCCTTCAGGATCTGATTCAGGTTCGAACACGTGCAGTTCAACTACTGACGAACTCGGTCTGTTTACTGCCGCCATGTCCGCTATTTTCACATGCGTAGTGCAACGTGAGCCTACGTTCTCTGCTGGGTGGGACAGCAGCAGCTTATTTGCATTTAAAGCTACAGACACCAGAAACAGCACATTCTGAAAGGGACTGAAACAGAGGCAAATAGAGGGAGGCAAGAATCTTTTCCTGAAAGCTATTTCCAGCAAACAGCTTCAGAAACATGTTTTATGGAAATCATAGACCTATGTAACTTATTGAAAAAGCTTCATAATATGTCACCTTTAAAGAAATCATTTAGCAGGCACCCCTGGACACACGGGGAGAGCCAAAGGGGTATTATTGCCCCACCTTCATCCCAAAGCTTCTTCAGTACTTTCTGCCTCAGGCAGTTCTGTGGTCAGAATTGTTACTTGGTAAGTCTGTTTACTCCCCTATGTAAGTTTTTTTCTTGGACGGCACAGGACAGGTCCTGTTTACGACATGCTCTCAAGAAAATACAGAAGAGCTGGCCAGAAATCAACACAGGTAAATGCAAGTGTTAATGTGATAACAGGTAACCATAAACTGCAATGAGAGAATTATTGTCTTTGGATTTGCGGGTGCTGTAATGTAACAAATACTATACTAACATGACCCAAGGTAAATTCAACATGTCTTTAATAGAATTACACCAAAGATAACAGGACCCAGGGCATGGATGATAATAACCACACAACAATATAGAACAATAAATAATATTAATAAATAATGCTTGCTATTATAGACCTCAAATAACTAATAGAACCTGACAAAGACTAACTGCTGACTACCAAAAAGAGGTTAATGACGGTAGATCTCTCTTTTTATTAGTCCAAGACACACAGGGTTGATGTTGAACAGTGAGAGACCATGACAAAGCTCCTCTGCTTATGCTGAGCTATATTCTGTAGGGTGGTGAGATGCTGTTATTTACACTCTTGCAATGTCATTTAAGTGTACATGCAACCTCCTGTAATGCTGTCCTAAATCCACTTAAGCACTTGCTCATGAGTCAGCTTCTTGAATACATCACATGCATTCAGGACAATAGGGACAATGCAATAGGGACAATAAGCTTTCCGCTTAAGAGCGGGCCTAATTTGGCCTGTCAGCCCTGACTTACAGGGTCAGAGGAAGAGAAAGATAGATGGCTTTTCCTTTGGCCTAGTAGATGAAGACTGTTCTGTTTTCACTGGTTTTTGCACCTCAGGATGATAGAGTGCAGCTGCCCTACTGGATATACATTTAGCCTGTGATTTCACGTGCTACCATGAATCCAGATCCAGTAAGGTCTGTGTCTGACCAGGGCTGCTCTGAAAGATGCTGCAGTTTAGGCAATATTCAACAAACCCATCTTTGTAAGCGGGTAGTGTCTTGCTGAGAAGCTGGTGTAAGTCGGATCCAAGTTCATAAAGTTCATAACCATTTTGCCTTCCAGGGTTCTCAATACAAGAGAGTGTACACAGACAGCAAATATGTCAAAGGCTTCCGTGTCATCAGAGCACGAGAGTTGAGGATTGTATCAAGCTTGCATACATGCTGACATGGTTGTCCATACTTGTTGTGTAGAGCACATAAAGTGGTAGTGTAAGGCTTTGCCTCATGCATGATCTTGCATCATCTCTTTATTAAACTGTAATCAGTCCAACTGCATCATAATCATCACTACATAATATGCTGTATTAGAGACTACTGACCACATTCACCTAACCCTATTGTGTTGAAAGCACTGGAGAAGTTGAAGAACATGACCATCACCATGCTTCCAGTATGCTCTAGATGGGAAACAGATCGATGGAGCAGGTAGATTACTGCATCCTCCATGCCAATGCTTGGACGATATGCAAACTGTAGCTTGTTGCTCACCAGGTGAAGGAGGTGGTTCAGTATAATCCTCTCTAAGGTCTTCATCAGGTGGGATGTTACGACTACAGGCCTGAAGTGGTTGGGCTCCCTGGGATGCACAGTCTTGGGGACTGGGACCACACATGAAGTTTTCAACAGGGCCAGAAGTCTCTCTAGGCTGAGGCTCATGTTGAAGATTTACAGGAGGACCTTGAACTGGCTCAACTCACCTGACATGTTGGCGTCTTGACGTGTCATCTTGACATGTCATTTTGAGATGACCCCCCGCCCCCAGTGCAAGGTCCTCCTGTACATTTTAATCTCTATGTTGATTTTGCCACAAGATGTGCCGACCATGAAATACTGGTTTGGTCAGCTGGGCAGTCCCACTGTGATGCAGGTTTATTTGCAAACTGAAAAGAGGCTGAAGACGAAGAGATTTAGGTATTTTTATGTTGGTCAGATGTTTCACTGTGCACGTAGGTCTACACAAATGACCTGGAAACTCTAATGTTGACAAAAATTATTTTCACATGGAAACTGTTTAAAAATGTATATGGCTTAATATAGGCATAGTGGCCTCATCATGAAATAAATAATAATAAATAAGTCCCTTATCTCCCATATACAACTATCTCACAATAATTTGTTTTTATTTTTATACAAATCATACAAACCAGCTGTTAAATAATAATTGTTACAGTTGCTGGAATAACACTGTTAAATCAAAGAAGCTGCATAATCACTCATCTGAGGTGGATCACAATTGTCAATTATGTCCTGTCACACATAGAAACCTAAGTGAACAAAATTCTCTATCTCTCTAAAAATTTGGCTTGCCAAAGGTTTATATTTTGGCTGGCAGTGAAAACACTTGGCATTCTATAGTACTTTTGATACTTAAGATCATTATCACATTATTAATGAAATTATTAAAATAAGACAGTATATTATTTTCACAGGGAATTAAACAATAATTTGTATAGCATTCATTTGAGACAGGTATATATATTGTACATGATCAGGCATTGTTTAGGTCAGTTTTTCTAGTAGAATCCAAACAATATTCTCACACAGTTCTGATATTAACTTCACTGACAGCCAAAAGTTGTTCTGAACCAGTTTCTGATGTGTTGCAGTCAAACAGGATGAACAACTCCAAAATTCTCCTTGGCAGCACCACAGAGTCCAGTATGTCAAGGCTCAAGCTGACATGGGTTCATAGGTGTGGAAGTGAATTCCCTTGGAGCAGGTTATCTTCATCACTGCTCCATTCAGACTGTTGTCCATGATCAACCTCATCATGCCTTCTGCTATCAGTGATGGTCTGGAGATAAACACAGGGAGAAATGGGGACATTAGATGACAATACATTTGGAAAAGAGAGCCGTGAACACACATGCTCTCTCTCTCTCTCTCTCTCTCTCACACACACACACACACACACACACACACACACACACACACACACACACACACACACACACACACACACACACACACACACACACACACACACAGAGTCGGGCATACATAATTTATGGGGACATTACACAGGCTTTGATTCATTTCCTGGAGAGTTACCCTTACCATAACCAAAACCACTACTTGCCTGACCCTAAGCTTAATCTAAACCTGACCTGAACCTTTACCTCAGTGTTCATCCTAATATTTAATGATTTACATTGTGGAGACCTGCATTTTGTCCTAATAAGGAAGATGAGTTCCCACAATGTCAGGAATACTTGGTACTTGCACACACACACACACGCACGCGCACGCACGCACGCACGCACGCACGCACGCACGCACGCACGCACGCACGCACGCACGCACGCACGCAGGACCGTCATTCTGCAATTGGGACAGCAGCGTACTTGATGACGTTAGCAGGACGACACATCTCCAAAAACTTTGGAGCAAATTTTAAACTACGCGCTATCGTGATGAATCGACCACAGATTTTAAGTTTTAACATCCACTTTCTCACATAAAATAATCTTAAAACCACATTCCGTACTACTAAAACAGCAGTATTTCGAAACTTGTAACCTATAGTTGTGAGTCCTCTCCTCCGCCATCGTTGCTACGAAATGCATTCTGGGATACGTGGTTGCCCCAAGTCTGCACAAGTCACCATCTGATGAATCCACGATAAAATGGGAGGGGCAAGAACACATCCGGGTATTTGACTGTACTTGTCGAGATGCAGACTTTTGAATTGGAACAGTACTTGGATTCAGAGTGATGATGTTTCTCAAGTACACAAGAACACAAGTACAGAGAAGAACACATATTGAGAAACGGCTTAGGTTACCGGTTTGCATGGATGTCAAGCGCGAAACGCCGGAATGGATGCGAACAAGATTCTGAATGGAAAGTTTGGTTTCAAAAAGTTGCCAGATGGGTCGACTGACAAGACCAAAGTTATCTGTGTGTATTGTCGGTGTGAACTGAATTATCACCGCAGCATATCCAGTCTGAAATACCACTTGATGGCCAAACACACGGCGAATGCGAATTCTCTGCCGCCTGCTTGTCAAAACCAGGCCACAATGGATGGCTGTCGACAGAGGGATGTGGATACCGCAACTAAGAACAAGCTTACTGCAGCCATAGCCAAGTAATGTTCATTGTTTCTGGAGAGAAATGAGAGGCTGGGTTGATAAGCCTCTGGTGAATAAACAGAAGAGCAGTATAGTCTGACTGCTTGTTCAGGAAACTTCAAGGAAACTTAAGAAAGGAAAGTTTAAGCCATGGTTTAACTGCACTATAGCCTGAGTCCTAGTTTACAATCATGTGCACTTTGAAACTTTATTTTTTATCACCCTGTTTTGATCCCTTAGAAAGGGCTGTTGAAGGGGCGTTTTTGTAACCAAGTATTTATTTATTTTTTTGTCATCTGTTCAATGACAGGGTTAAATTGTGTGAGATTTTGCTTCAAATGTGAACAACTACTCAAAGTGAGAATGTTAGTGTGAAATATAACACGACACGTTGCTGTTTTCAATAAAAAATATTTGCACAAAGCAAGCCTATCCACTTTTCCATGTTTAGTATTAAAATGATAATTAATGGGACATTTAGAATAGATAAAAATGTGTGATTAATTTGCGATTAATCGCAAGTTAACTATGACATTCATGAGATTCATCACGATTAAATATTTTAATCGATTGACAGCACTAATATTTATAGTAGAATATTCATATTTCCTAAAAATACAACAATAAACCTGTAATACTGGTCTTTCTTGGAGAGATTGTGTATATGTGTATGATCACTAAGTAAACTGGCCGCAACTTCCTCTCAGACAGACAATGCTTCCCTCAGTCTGCTTGTCTTTGACCTGCACAATTTGAGCTTTAACAAAAGCAATCTCTGGAGTCATAAAGTCACTCAATATAGAACATAAACATTTCTTACCATTTCTCATTACTAACTGTAATGAGCCCCCTTACTAAAAGGAGGGAGGGTCTTGGCACATATTTTATCAGATTTTTTTCAAACTGTGTTGTAGAACAAGATCATGTATGTTTCCTCTTTGGTTCAGTCCCACTCAGAACAACTCCACATAAACAAAGCCACATGAAAGATAAAGTATCCTTCAGCTACCAAGTTGCCACTTCAGAACTAAGGGTCAGTAAGCGCATGATTTAACTGTAGCTGTTCGGAGGAGCCAAATGGAAAATCAGTTCACACATGTTGTGAGAATACCAGGTACACGCAGTTGTTTGGCAGCTTCATCTCAGTTGCCTCTTTATTGCTGTATGCAAATACATATTACAATCATGTTCCTTGGCTAGGTCAAGCTAACTTTCTTTACCCCTGCTCTATCTAGTTCCAATTTATAGTATTTCAAAATAAAGGTCCCATCTGTAGTATAGTACTAAACACATCTCCCTTCAACAAAAAATAAAGAATTCTGCAAGGTAATGAACAATCATGCAAAAATGCTTAACCGAAGCATCTTATGACACAGTGCCTATATGACAGTGTATGAACCCAACGTCCTTCTCCTAAGGCAAATAAACTTTTCTTTTTTCTTTTTAACCATATTAGACAGAATGAACATCACAGTGCATATAGTGTAATAAATAATATAACAAGTTTTTTTTCTCATAAATATATATAGGGCAGTGTTATTCGTACACCCTTTACAATCAGTTATAAGTTAAGGACTCGCCTTGGCTTAATGGCATGACCATACCTTGTGCGGGTATAGGGATCAGAGTGATCTGGTTCACACACTGAACCATGGTGAGGTTGCTGTACCCCTGGCTCCCTTAGTCCAGTGATGAGATCGTCCTCACTGGTCTTGGGCTGCTGTATGTCAGGTGCGTGATTTTCATCTTGGATGTTGAGAAGGTAACGTCGGTTACACCTGAAGGTCTGTCCAACAACTTTTTGTGGTATACCATGTCTAGCGAACACTGTTTTCATTTTGTGGATATCAGAAGCTGTGGTGATGTTGTGCAGGCATTCAATTTCAAAGTACCTGCTGAGGTAGTCACCTATGATGATGTAGTTCTCAGAGTTCCAGTAGAATAAATCTGTCGCTACAGTCTGCCATGGGTTCTCTGGGATTGCCTGTGAGAGCATGGGTTCCTTTGTATTGGTGTAGCGGTGTGTTTGGCATATGTCACACTTCATCACAGTTTCCTCTATCTGTTGACTCATGCCTTGCCAAAACATTATGTCCCTGGCCCTGTGTTTGCTTTTCTCCACCCCGAAGTGTCCCGTGTGTATGCAGTGTAGCATGTTTGCTCTGAGCTTGTGTGGAATAATTATTTTCTCACCTTTTAGATGGAATCCAGGAGCTGCACTGATGATGGCATGCACTTGGTTCTCCTAGTCCTCAGATAGTGAACTGTCCTCATCATCCATAGATTTCCTTGACAGCGTGTTGGCCACTGGCTTCTCTTTACCTGGTCTGTGGATGAGGGTTATGCAGTATCTCTGCAGCGCAAGCATCATGTGCTGTAGATGTGGTGGTGCAAGGGCTAGCGGCTTGTGGACTATGGTTTCCAGTGGCTTATGGTCTGATTCCACCGTTATGTGACACCAATAGAGATATGCATGGAATCTCTTGCACCCGTATAGGACCTCATAAAGCTCCTTTTTGATTTGGGCACAGTTTTCTCTGTGTTGTTAAGTATCTTTGATGCGTATGCGACTGGTCTGCCTTCCTGCATGATAGTTGCACCCAAGCCATTTTTCAACGCATCCACTTGGATTGTCACTAGGCCAACACTAGCCCTGGTTCAGCTGTGATAGTCTCTTTCATCTGCTGAAATGCCTTGTTGTGTCCCATTTGAATTCTGTGTCACTTCTTAGTAGGTGCCTGAGTGGTGCACTCACCTCGGCCAGAGCGAACCTGGGGAGGTAATTCACCATGCAGAGGATTGTCTCCAGCTCTGCCTCGTTTTCTGGCGGCTGCATGTCTTGCATGGCTTCCACCTTGAGGGGGTCTGGTTTCAGGCCATCGACTGTGAGTATATGTCCAAAGTAGCTCACTTCAGATAGACAGATGCGGCATTAGTCCGTGTTCAGCCTCACCCCTCTCTCTCTAGTCTGGCTGAGCATGGGTCTGAGGTTGTGGTCATGCTCCTCTTTTGTCTTACCGAACACGACGATGTCATCCACGATGCCGGCTACTCCCCCGAGGCCCTCGTATGTCTCGTCTATCTTCCTCTGAAATTCGTCCTGGCCAGACAGGATACTGAAAGGGAGTCTGAGAAAATGATATCTGCCAAAAAATATCTGTCGTGTTGAATGTAATGAGTAGAGATGACTCCTCACTGAGCTTGATTGCCCAGTAGCCTGATCTTGCATCTAAGATGCTGAAGTTTTTGCCCCAGCCAGTCTGGATGTCACATCCTTGAGTGTGGGTAGGGGGTAGTACAGGCTCAGTATTGCCTTGTTCAAAGGCAGTGGGTCTAGGCATACTCGGAACTTGTGTGTTTTTGGCTTCTCACATGTTACCAGGGCATTTACCCACTGGGTAGGCTCAGACACTTGTCCCTTTCCCTTTTTCTTTAAACGTTCTCTTAGGGCAAATGGTACTCTCTGTGGCAGGCAAACCATTGGTGCTATGTTAGGGTCTAACCTGAAACTGCACTCACCCTGAAATTCACTGATGCCTTTAAGATAAGATAAGATAAGATAAGATAAGATAAGATAAGATAAGATAGACTTTATTCATCCCACCATGGGGGAAATTCACATTACAGCAGCAACAAGACATAGTGCAAGATGTCAGAGGACAAGAAGACAAAAAATAAAAATAAGAAGAATAAAAAATATTGCACAAATGTTATATACCTTAAGGCAATTTACAATTTATACCATTCTTGCACACTAATTTAAAAATGACGATTGCATATGAAAACAGAGGTTATCAGTACAACTTGCATTTGAATGGATGTTTATTGTGTACTGTTATACTGGTGGCTGTGGGCAGGAATGAACTGCGGTAGCGCTCCCTCCTGCACTGGGGATGTAAAAGTCTTGTGCTGAAGGAGCTGCTCAGGGTCCTCACAGTGTGGTGCAGGGGGTGGGAGGAGTTGTCCATGATGGATCTCAGCTTGGCTAACATCCTTTTGTCTGCCACCTCCTCGATGGAGTCCAGTGGGCAGCCCAGGACAGAGCTGGCTCTCTTCACTAGTTTGTTCAGTCTCTTCCTGTCTCTGTCCATGCTGCCCCCTCCCCAGCACACTATAGAATAAAACACTGCAGAGGCCACCACATTGTCATAGAAAGTCCGTAGTAGAGCCCTGCACATACCAAAGGACCTCAGTCTCCTCAGCAGGTGTAGGCGACTCTGGCCCTTCCTATACAGGGCATTAGTATTGTCTGTCCAGTCCAGTTTATTGTTGAGGTGAACACCCAGGTACTTAAATGAGTCCACCATGTCAATGTCCGAGCCCTGGATGTTCACCGGTATGTGAGGGGAAGGTTTCCTTTGGAAATCAATAATCATCTCCCTGGTCTTGCCAGTGTTTAGGATCAGGTGGTTCTGCTGACACCAGTCCACGAAGTCTGTGATGACCCCCCGTACTCCTGCTCATTCTCCTCTGACACACAGCCAACAATGGCACTGTCATCAGAGAATTTCTGCAGATGACAGAGGGTGGAGTTGTACATGAAGTTCGAGGTGTAGAGGGCAAAAAGTAACGGTGACAGCACTGTTCCCTGGGGGACCCCTGTGCTGCTGACTACCACATCTGACACACAGCTGTGTAACCTCACGTACTGTGGTCTGTCAGTGAGGTAGTCGATGGTCCATGCAGCCAGCTGTTGGTCCACACCAGCCACTTCCGCTTTCCCTTGCAGCATTGACGGCTGGATGGTGTTGAAAGCACTGAAGAAGTCAAAAAACATGACTCTCACAGTGCTCCCGGGAGACTCCAGGTGAGACAGGGCCCGGTGTAGCAGGTAGGTGACAGCGTCATCCACCCTGATGCCGGGTTGATAAGCGAACTGCAGCAGGTCCAGCGCAGAGCTCACCTTGGTGCAGAGGTGGTGGAGGATGATCCCCTCCATGGTCTTCATGAGGTGGGAGGTCAGGGTGACAGGTCTGTAGTGGCTTGGTTCTGTGGCTTTCCTGGCCTTTGCATTCCTGAACTCACTCCTCACCTGGTCCATAGTGATAGAGAGGGGGGAAGGGGTGACTGTGGGGGGTAGTCCAGAGCTGTAGGTGGTGGTGGTGGGTTGGAACAGAGGGGTCTGAGGGGAGTTGAGGTGTTAAGGACTGCAGCTGAGGGGAGACGACTGGCCTGGAGAGGTGTGAAGAAGTGGGGCCCCAATGAGAGGGGGCCGAGTGGGGGCAGAGTCAAATCTATTAAAAAACAAGTTTAACTCATGTGCCCAGGCCTGATCTCCAGTGGTGGCTTGTCCATCCGCACTTTTGCCATGGCCTGAGATATGTTTCAGACCTCTCCACACATCCACACATTGTTCTTCTCCAGGCGCTGCTCCAGTTACTCCCTGTAGTTTTTCTTACACCTCCTGATATTATACTTCAGGTCCCACTGTACTCTCTGCAGCTCCTCCTTGTCCCCAGAGATGAAGGCCCTCTTCTTTTCATTTACCAGAGCCTTCAGTTCAGGGATCACCCAGGGCTTGTTGTTGGGAAAACACTGTACTCTCTTGGATGGCACAGTGTTTTCCACACAGAAGTTGATATAGTCCGTGATGCAGTGAGTCAGACTGTCAATGTCCTCCCCATGAGAGCTGCACAGTATGTCCCAGTCGGTGGTGTTAAAGCAGTCCCTCAGTTGCTCACATGCCTCCTCAGTCCAGGTCTTCACAGCCTTCCTCTGTGGAGACTGTCTTTTCAGTATCGATGTGTATTCTGGCTGCAGATGGACGAGGTTGTGATCAGATCGACCGAGAGGGGGGAGGGGGGTGGAGGTATGCGTCCCTGACATTAGCATACAGAAGGTCCAGAGTTTTAATTTCCCTTCTGTGGCAGTTTACATACTGTGTGAAGTTGGGGAGAGTGGCAGAGAGAGAGGTGTGATTGAAGTCCCCAGAGATGAGAAAGAGGGCCTGTGGGTGTCTTGTTTGCAGTGTGGACAATGTGCTGTTTATACACTCACAGGCAGCAGCAGCATCAGCCGACAGGGGGATGTACACAGTCAGTACAATAACATGTGAGAACTCCCGAGGAATGTAATACAGCCGAATGCTGACTGCAAGAAGCTCAATGTCCCTGCTACAGTGCTGCTCTTTAACAGTGATGTGGCCAGGGTTACACCATCTGTTGTGAAGAAACACACACAGTCCACCGCCTTTCTTCTTACCGCTCTCTGCCACTATCCGGTCTGCACGGACTACGGTAAATCTGTCTAAGGAGACAACAGAGCCCGGTGTGTCCTGGTTCAGCCATGTCTCCGAAAAGCACATAAGAATTCTCTCCCTGTACTGTAACTGCTTGAGACCACCTCTACAGCCTCTCTGTTTCCTCCCTATCTCCGCTGGAATCTGTGGTTTCCCAGTGTGGAGCAGTCCAGTGTGTCTGAGGGCTAATAGCTGGTCCCGTGTGTAGACAATAGAGCCATGGCTGAAAGGGTCTCCCAAAACAGACTCAAAAAGTCCAAAAAATAACAGAAAAAAGAGCACAAAAATTAAAAAAGTGGAACTCCTACTTGCACATATCCATAGGGGTTTTAGAAAACAAGAAAGAACACCAGAAAAACACACAGAAATACAAAAAAATACTAAAGTGAGGAAAACAGAAGACAGAACTGCTTGTCTTTTACAAGCAGTTTGAGCTCCGTACTATGATGGATTTAACTGAAAATCCATCATAGTACGTTTTCAGCAATTTAGCATTGTCCTTCGTTAATGTCCAAGTGTTACTTATGTCTCGTCTTTTGTCCCCGATCCACAGCAAGAGAAAACTACATTTCTCTCCCTCCTTTTACTGCTCAAGCAGATTTGTGAACATGAGCTCTGCATGTTGCTTGAATTGTTGCCATGCATCAGGTAAGTTGGACGATTCCTAGTCCATCCGTGGGGATGGGACACCGAAAGCCTCCATTGCTTTTTCTTTCTTTTTTTTTGAAGTGGGTTCATAGTCTAACTACTTACTCTGACACCATGTTGTGACTGTCTGTCTATAAAGAATACCAGCTACATGCAGTCGTTCGGGAGCTTCATCTCAGTTGCCTCTTTATTGCTGTATGGTAATATAAGTTACAATCATGTTCCTTGGCAAGGTCAAACTAACTTTCTTTACCCCTGCTCTATCTTCCGGTTCATAGTATTTCAAAATAAAGGTCCTGTCTGTAGTATAGTACTAAACATTAGAACACACACACAAAATTGCCAAATCTGACAAGTAAGTGGGAGCAATTTTTTAACACATTAGCAGATTTAGCCCAAGAGTTTATTTTATCTTCTGGCTCACACACATGCTCCTCTGGCTTTGTTGACTGATTACTTTGCACAATAGTCCTAGTGAAACATTAATTAATCTTATTATTCAATTAACTTGTAGTCACATAACACATTCCAAATTCAAAAGCATTATTCTTTGAGCAGGTTTTTTTTTTTTTTTTTTTACAAAACCAGCGCACAAGCAGTGAATTTGTTGTTTTCTATTCATTGTACATAACAAAACACTAAATGGAAAATGTATCACTGATTTATAAATAACATGCTTACTTTAAATATTTTCTATTATTTAATGGTTTTACAGATGTTTTAACACAGATGTGTCCAGGTGCTCATTTGGCCGCATCTGGGCAGAGTAGCATACCGTTATCTTGTCCAAGCATAAGGAGAATCTCTGCTGTTGAAATCACTTTTTCAGCCTTTTTTCTGCTTGCTATTGTTCTTATCTCTCATAAAATGACGAAATGCAAATAAAACAGTAAAATAACACCTCGGGCTGCTCCAAATAGTCTTCTGTGAGTGCTCTGCTCATTCATGTGTAAATCAGACTGAGTGGTGAAACTAACTGCATGCATGTTACACCGGTCAAGCGCTCAGCGACCCATTGGTCTATTTTGATGAATGACACCTCAATTGACCAGCCAGAGTCAAGAGAATCGAGGGACAGCACCAACATTCACCATAGAAACACCAATGACGGTCCAAGGAAGTAACCCCAAAGATAGGTTATCATATGAAGAGTGCTCCCTCCATTCTAGAAACCCCCTCCTCTTTCTGTAAACAACCAGGACCTTCATGATTGGTATCAAACTAACCCATAGTCATAGGAGGAGACATTAATAGCGTTTTTCGAGCTGGAATATAACTTTTGACCGCAAAACAGCAAAGGTAATACATACTGTATGATTTACAAAGTTTTTTTCTGCTACTCTTTGGCTGCTAGCTTGCCAAGTTTTCGTCACACAGTGAGGACGCAGACATCTTCGTGATCATCAGACTCTCTGCTTTCATATGATAGCAGGCTTGTGTGGCTTGCGTGAAGTGGTGAAATCAGCAGATGCAGTACTGTTGACATATGCTATTTTCATGCTTTCGTTACATGCGCATATAATTTCTTTGGGTATGAATTATGTTTTGTTTGGGTGGCAATGCTTGGTAGAGTCTTTTAGCTGAGCTTCTCCCCGTCATTCTGGTATGCTACAAGTTAAGATTGGTGCTTCCTAGCATTAGCATTGACCGTTTAAACTACGCGCATGCCCTGCAAAGTGGTTTTTCATTAGTCATGGTACTCATGTATACCCTGGGAAAATCTAATGTATGCTTTGTGCAATCAAATGAACTAAGATTTACTAATTCCACACATTCTCATTTACCCAGAGGGGAACTAAAATGTAATCAACTTTATTCATAAAAATCATAATTGTAAGTTGTTCTATAATTTCAGTTCAGCTGTTTCTGTACCGCACTCCCAGCAGCTGAAGATCATCTGTCCCAACTCCTCACCATCAATGCAGGGCTCTGCTTGGAGAACCAGTGCCAAAATTGATCATATTTAATCAATAAAAAGATTGGCAAAGATAATATTCCAGAAATGCTGCGGGACTCTAGTTTTCATTTCTGTTTATTTCACCAATAAATTCACAGTATGTGAAATTGATACGACTTTCAAAGAAGGAGATTTTTAAATGAGTAAACAACCAGTTATACGTATGTGAGTTGACTTACTGTAAAACTCCAAACTTGTTCATTCTGTGTTTGAAATCGTCCTTGAACTTGACAAACTTGCCCATGTTGTCCTCATGTTCCACTGTGTGCAGCAGAGGAGTGTCGACAAAGGCTGGACACAGGACGTTGATACGAACGCCGTAGTTGCCCTGTGAAGACGCATCCTGCAAGAACGTGTACAATGAACTGCTGCTGCTTTTGAGTTCCACCAAGCTTAAGATGACCTTTTATACTGTGTTATTTATTGTGCATGTGTGTCTTACCGCCATAGCTCTAGTGAAGCCAATGACCCCATGTTTAGTAGCAGTGTAGACAGGCTGAACAGGAGAATGGAAGAAGGCTAAATCAAAAAGAACAAGAGGAGACAAGAAAACAAACATGTTACAAGTAGCAACACAGAGCAAATATCAAACAGTAACCCTATTTTCATGAATGAGTGGAATTCAATTTGGTGTTATGAATCTGTACAGCATTTTCTCACAGTAAATGGCCTATTGACTTTTAAATGTGCAAGCTATGTAAGTGGAGTAATGGGATGTTTTATGTTTGAAGAGACACATAAGAGCTGGTACCTAAAATTGGGCTAAAAATGTCTAGTCTGACCCAGGCCTTAACCTTGATTTGTGCATGCCCATTGTTACTTTGTTTAATAACCATGTGTCTGAAGCAACAATGACGAACTGCTGGTTGGTTTTGATAGCACTGCTAGGCCGTGTGCTAGAAAGGTGTTAAATACAACAAATGCAACCACAAATAAAAAAGTAATTAGTTAATATTGTTTTTGTTTTTAAGTTACCACCACCAAAGGAAAATAAGCTCAGTAGGCATGCTGAGAATGCTTATTCTCTGGGCACTCATGTGGTTGATGTAGAGTTTATTGCCACCTACTGGCCCAGTATGCTTGTTTGAACATTTGGAATCCTTTTTTTTGTATTCATATTCAGATCTTTTTTGTATTCATATTCAGATATTTTGTGAAACAAAGGGAGTGTGGATTTTCTTTTCTAAACGGGTAAAATATTTGTTTTGAAGAATATTTGCATATGTGTGGTCAAAACCAAATGTCGGTTAAGCAAGTGGGGTAAGGAATGCACTGACTTGATGAAGAGACAGTGAGTTTGGCCTCAGTGAGTTCTCAGGATTTCAGAAAGTTCCGTGTTCCTCAAGACCTTCCTTGTGAGTTTATGGGAGAGAGTTTGCTTCATGCATACATGAGGTTTCTGGGCCACTTACAAAGATAAGCAAAGTGACAGAAGTATTGGAAACCTATTTACAGGAAACCAAATGAGAACTATGTGGTTAACAAAAATTGCAAGCAGCTTTATAATTTTAAAATATAATGACATATTATACCTACATTTGCAGTGTTTTGGTAAGGACAAAACAATATGAAAGCTGATCTAGCGAGAAAATGTATTTACTGCAGATAATGTGTGTAAATGCCAAATGTTGAACTTAAATTGCAAAGCATGGCTGAAAATAAAATGAAAACTTAACCTCTTAGTCTGTTTATACTTAATAGGGAGTTAAGTTCATACTCATGCCATACATTGTTGGAAAGCTAAGATTCTTGTGATTTGACTGTTGCAAACTATTTCAAGATTAAATCAAAACAGGAGGCAACTCAATGTAATAACTCACTCACAGTAATACAGTGATTGCTAAAACTCTAACAAAAACAGTCCTGTTACACTGGCAAACATCCAGACAATCCAATTCAGTATAACTTTTCAAAACACTATTAAAAGGTGTTTTACAATTTTAACTTAGCTGGCAGACTTGCTAATCTTCCACATTTTCTGTTTACAACTCCAGTGACCCTATAAGTGTAGGCAGCATTTTGGTCTCATAATGACCACTGCACTCAGACTTTCTGATTGACATCTCACTTGGTCAATTAAGATTGTTACAGCCAGCAAAGTATTAAAAAGCAAAAACACCAAAAACAGTGACATAGAAGTGTTAAGATAAGGAGGATAGAGGATAAAGAATAAAAAAAATCAACTAAGTATATATAAATTTTGTAGAGATTATAAAAATACTACACTTTTACACTATTACACTTGAGACATGTTGTTGCATAAAAATACTGAATTGCACAGGTCTATATATATGTACAATGTATACAGTTTATGAAAATACAGTTGCCAATATGGATAACAAATGCAGTGTATGTACTATTGCACAATTGAAAAAAATATACAACAAATCATGAATGGCACAAGAAGTAATGGTAGATGTAGTGGATAATGTAAGATCTTACATTTCGATGTCGCATCTGGAACACTGCTCAAAATTGTTTCCTCTGTTTGCCCCACCTAGCTTTTGACTTCTATGCTAGATTTATCAATTTTTGTTGCTGCTTGTGGACTGATGACTTTGCCTGTACTTCTATACCACCTGGCGCTGACACTAATAGCCCTGACTCATTCCTAAAACCTTGAGGCTTGCAGACTTTGGGAAGTAGTTGCTCCTTTGCCTGGCTAGCGTAGCTAGCGCTAGATTTCTTTTTAGACTAGTTACTATTGCTATTGCTAGATGGTCTGTGAAACAGCTAAACCTTTTTATGACTGTTTGTGGACACTGCTTGCAATCATACTCACCAATCCATAAAGATATCAGACAGCTGAACCGGGACCTCAAAGACAAGGATGAGCTAATCCTAGAGTCTTCTTCTGCTGCTACTGCCTAATCCAAACACCTCTCTGCATTAGGCTTCTCCTGCAGTGGCTACAGTGGTGCCAGCCTGTTCATTGAGTGCTCAGTCTCTGTTACACCCGGTGGTGTAACTCTTCCCTGGTCAGGTTCTCCCAGCTCCAGAGGGGAATGATCCTTTCAGCGGAGGTCCTGGCTTTGGGTGATGACTGTGGCCCCTCCTCAGGGTTAAACCCAAGTCCCAAGCCTGCTCCAGTCCCTGCAACTTGGACTTGTGGGTCCTGGTCAAGAGCAGCGGGGGTCATACTACATCATCCTTTCCAATGTTCTCATTTGAATCTCTTTAAAGGAACAATACATTCCAAACACTGGACAATGGTGATGGAGTGTGCTCTCCAGTCAGGCACCAGCTGGGTGACCACCCATCTTCTGCCCAGATTTCCCCTTTCCTGATTGTTGATGCCACAGTCACCACAGACCTCAACTTGAATCGGCCGTCCTCTGTTTCCAGCGCCGCCACAAGCAGGCTTGCCCCTCCTACAACACCTCGAATCACCTGGTAACTTTGCCAGACTCACCTGAACGTCCCACCACTTATCATCCACTGGGTACACAGCCTGCTCAGTGACAGCCTCACAAGGTTGTGTCCTGAGCCCCTTCCAATTTACCCTCTACACCAGGGGTATTCAACTAAAACGCAAAGAGGTCCAGTCAGAGAAAATGTATTCAAGTAAAGGTCCAGAACATCATGTCCGACTTGCGTTAGCATGCTATATGTTTAAGCAGTTGCATGAACGTCTGCATGTAATCAATAACTGATAAATAAACATTTTATAAAACATGAACATTTTGACAATATTTGTCACTTAGCATTGGAGTGCACAGATACATTTATTAAAAGAATTACTGCATTTTTTAAAAGAGAAAAAGAGAAAATAAACAAAATAGTTTTGGAAAAATTGTGCATCTAAAGTTCTTAACTTGAGGGAAATGAAGTTTATCAGTTTAACAGCTTTTTCTAATTCTTTCCTCATTAACTGTCTCACATCTTGACTGAACTCAACCACTTATACAATATCTTAACAAATCCTAACAATTGAACACTTTTTCAGTTTCTCTGTCTTTCCCTCTAATATTCCACTCCCCTTCTTTCTGTTGCTCAGTGAGAGAACTGAGCTGTAGCTTTTCCTGCCAGGGTTTTAAATCTGGGCCTAAATGGTGTCAGGGCCATTCTCATGCACATGTGGAGGTGCTCATTGGTAAGCCTGGAATGATATTTTGTCTTAATTGTGTTCACTGTGGAGAAAGCTGCCTCACAACTGTACGTGGAGCCAAACATGGTCATGATGTACAGGGCTACTTTCCTCAGACCTGGGAAAGCTGACTCAGAAACCATTCGAAACCAGAAAGTGGCAGGGTCAGTTCCTATGAACTGCTCTTTCAGGGCAACATCTGCCTGGACATCAACCAGTTCCATTTGAAGAGGTGCAACATTTGCCCACTTGAAGAGCTGTGTGACTTCCTTTGAGAACCCCCTAACATTGGTGATGAGAAATGGGTTCTGAATGAAGATGGTGAGCTGCTGTCCAAAGCAGAAGCTGTCAAAACGTTTGCTGAAGTTAACAATCAGCTTATCAACAAAGTCAACAAAAGAAGACACATCTCTCTGTCCCTGAACCTGGTCCTGCACTGCTGGGAAGTGGGCACAGTCTCCCTGCAGGTCTTCGCTGAACACCTCAAGTTTCCTCTGAAAGGAACGCACAGCTGTTATCAGTTCACAAATGGAATTGTTCTTGCCTTGTAGCTTCATATTCAGATTCATTCAGATGTGAAGTGATATCAACCAAAAATGCCACATTATCCATCTTTTTCTCATCTTTTAACAACAAAGAAAACTGTGCTGCCTTCTGACTTTTCAGCTCAGCTGCTACCTCCCTTCTGATGGACCAAAACCGCCCCAGAACCCTGCCTTTGCTGGGCCATCTGACATTGTTGTGCAGCAAAAGATCATCAGCATTTGTTTCAACATCTCTGAGGAATTCCCTGAGCATGCAATGCTGATAGGAAGAGGATGCCCTGAGAAAATGTATCATTTTCATTATGGTGTTCATCACCTCAGCATGCTCGTCTGACAGGGTGGCGCAGAGGACAGACTGGTGGATTATGCAGTGGTATGCAATGAGCTCAGGACTGTCTTCTTTCAGTCTTGCTACAGCTCCTCTCTCTCTCCCTATCATGGCAGGGGGCCCCATCTGTGGTTATAGAAACCACTTGTTTTGGCTCTATTCCTCGCTCTCTTAACATCTCCTTAATGGCCAGGTAGATGTCCTCTCCTCTTGTACTGGTCTGAAGTGGAGTAACACCAAACAGGTCCTCACAGAATACTTTCTGGTCTTTGTTGAAGAACCTGACATAAACTAACAACTGAGCATTGTCAGACACATCAGTGGACTCATCTACAGCCAAGCCTACACATGGTGCCTCATGGATGGCTTCATTCAGCTGGGCTAGTACATCCTGTGTTAATATCTCACTTTTTTTGTGGCTGATGATGCTGACATAGGTATTTGCTTTATTTTGTTACACAGCTCTTCTTGTTGTTTTCCCTCATATAAAGTTTCAGCTACTGCACTCATGCACTCCTTGACAACCCCCCCATCAGTAAATGGTTTTTTGTGTTGACCTAAAATCCAAGCAACTCTGAGGGAACATTCATGAGCACGTTGTTGGGCAGTGAATGAGTGGGTGAAGATCCTGGTGGACTGATCATACTGGGCTCTCAGACGGCTTATATTCTGAGACCTCAGTTCAGATTTAAGCGGGTATGCTCGGTCGAAATCTTTGTGTCTTGTGTCATAGTGGCGTTTCACATTGCCACTTTTAATGAGTGCTACGGTCTCTGAGCAGATCAGACACAGTGGTTTTGTACTGCCGGGGGGAAGAATGAACAGAAATTAGTCCACCCATTCCGGACTGAAAGCTCTATTTTCGCTATCAACTTTTCTTTTCTTAGATAGCGCCATTTTTGTTTTTTTCGTCGTCTCCAATTCACTCGTCTGATCGTCTGTCTCTCTGCCTGCTTCCGATCGTCTGTCTCTCTCCCTGCTCACTCGTCTAACTGTCTTTGTTTCTCTACCTGTCTCCAAATCACTCGTCTGATCGTCTTCTCTCTCTGTATTACTTTATTGTTCTTTCTGTCTCTCTGTCGTCATTTCATCTGTCCTCTTAACTTTTGACTGTGCCGCTATGTTTACTGCCTGGAATTTAGAGATTTGATTGGCTGAGTAGCATCACGTGGCATGGCTTAACTCATATGTGATTGGTCAGTTCATTGCCTGATTTAATCTGGCGCAGCGTGTCAACGGCATTGGTTGTAAACACTAGAAAAGCTGCACCGGTTAAAATAGAAGTATCTCGTCAAATTCATCTAATAATTAATGGATTTTCAATCCGGGTCCCTACACGATTGCTTCAGGGTCCGGACTCGGACCGCGGTCCGCCAGTTAGTGATCTATGCTCTACACTAATGACTGTCAACCCCTCACCCATTACAATTACAATTTGTCACTTAGCGGACACTTTTATCCAAAGCAACGTACATATGAGATTTTCGTACATCACAAGCAAGGTTCTAGACGGGAGAGAACAACAAGAGTAAGTGCCCTAGTGCAACTTTCTGGTCCAACTGGACATAGGTGCTATGAGACAGTGCTACGAAATGCAAAAAGTCAACTGAATTTTTTATTTTTTTATTTTTATGAAACAAGGTGTTCAGTAAAGAGCTTGGTCTTTAGTCTTCTTCTAAAGATCGAGAGGGACTCTTCAGAACGAATGGAGTCTAGCTTGAGACTTGGGGCCTTTTGGAGGTGGCAGCACCAGGCGCTGTTCCTGGGCAGAGCGTAGTGAGCTGGAGGGAGCATAAACCTGAATGAGGGAGTTCAGGTAGGTTGGATAGGCAAGCATCAAGGATTTATACTTGATGCGGGCAGCAACTGGGAGCCAGTGGAGGGATATGAAGGGACAGGTTTGGAGAGGTTTTCAATATTGCAATATTATTTTTTTCCAAAGCCACAGGGAGCCACAGCAGAGGGATGAAAGAGCCGCATGCGGCTCCAGAGCCATGGGTTGCCAGCCCCTGCCCTGGACAATAAACTGAGCTTTGATTATCTCCTCCTCCTCCTCTGGTAGCTGGTTTCCGTCTGGGCTCGTGATTTCCCATCTTGTTTTTTGTATTTATTTTTAATTTTCCTTAAACTTGAAAGTTTCAATTTTTGGCTGAATTGGACATCTAAAGACATATTTTATGGACAAATATTTAAAAGTTGTGGATGACTGTTGCAACTTCTGATATTTCACGGATACACTCTGCTCTGGCCTACTGACAGAAAAAGCCTGCTTCGGCCTACCAACAGAAAAAGCCTGCTGGCAGCTAAAGCTAATTAGCACCAAGATGCCTCCTTTCTTCACAGCTGACCTCTACAAACTTCTGCAGCAGGTTGCAGTGCTGGAAACTGAAGTTCAGCTTCTGGAAAGTAAATGCAGAAGTGAGCGGACATTGTGGAAATGACAGCACTTTGCCGCTGACTCAAAACAGCGGACTGGAGAATGCTAACATCCAGCTAATTAGCTCTTATACAGCTCCCACGAAACTAAAGGGCTGTGTACCGGGTAATAAATCTGCCAGTACTAGTCCTCCCTGGAATGCTCTCGGGGCAAAGCCTAAGAGTAAACCAGCTGATATGGGGAGATGTCCAACAGGTAGAACCCAGCGCCCAGAGATCTGTGGTGGGACAGGCTGGCCTGCGTTATCATCCTCCTCAACACCTGTGCAGAGTAAGACACAGCCGTGGCTAAAAGCTAAAGGGACGATGAGCAACAAAGCTCCCAAACCAGCTAGTGTGCAGTTACAAAATCGGTTTGCTCCACTACTGCAGGACCCTGGATCTCCAACTGAAAACCTGGATAACTTCTCGGACTCACAGAGAAGGGTAAGGCCTGACAGGAAGTCAGAAGCTAGAAAGCTACAAGGAAAGCTACTGACTGGTCCTGAGACTCTGGTTGTTGGTGATTCTGCTATTAAAGATGTGGGAAGAATGTACAGCAGAAACACAAAAGTGTTGTGCTTTCCTGATGATACAGTCTCCAACATGACCGGCAGAATCCTCAGTATTGTTACAGAAGCTCCAACTCTGGAATACCTTGTACTGCACACAGGGGCAAATGATATTGCAAAACGACAATCTGAAGTGCTCAAACGAGATTTAGGTAAACTGCTAAATGCAGTGAGCTCTCTGAATGCTGAAGTCTTCTTCAGTGGGCCTTTACCACCAGTCAGAGGAGGAGAGAGATTCAGCAGATTGTTGGCAGGTGATGTCCACCCAGTGCATTTTATTGACAATTTTAACTTTCTGGGACCACAGAGACAGACTTTCCCTAAACAAGTCAGGAGTAAAACTTTTTGCCTCCAACCTATCTTTCTTCCTGCGTCACACTGTTCCCACTCCCAAGGACAAGAGACAAGAGGAATCCAAACAAAAGCAGCAAACACCAAAACATGAAGGAGAACCAACTCTCCCTCCGCCTGTATGCTCTAACCATGAGGGATGCCAGAGCAAAAAAGTGGATGCCTCATGTCCTCCACCAGGGGCCACTGCTCGTGAGGATTCACCGACTCCAACCCCTAAAACTCCACCTAGGTCACCATCTCCAGCCACTAAAACTTCACCTGGGTCACCATCTCCAACTGCCCAAACTCCATCTAGCTCATCATCTTCACTGGGTATCCCATCACCCTCCTCCCCCCTGCTGGAGTTTACTGACCAAATGAACAAACTTGTCAGCGCTGGTATCAGGTTTACTCCTCGCCCATCTGGGATCCTGTCCCCCCAAATTCCACCCCGCCCCCTCAACCACCCTGTCCCCCTCCAACACCACAGCGCCGACGGGCACCACCTCCACCCCCTCCACGGCTTGATCTGAACCTACTCCAGCCCCCTTGTAAGAGCCCAGCACAGCCACCTATTTGTGTAGGTAACTGATGTGTTCTGGGTCCAGCTTTTAAGGCAAATGCCTGACTTTTCCAAGGAAAAGCCAGGGCCAATTGTGCCAGAAGCTTCATTGATTCATGTCTCAATAGGTAGGAGGAGAAGATCGGTCCATCTCTCCAGAAACGTCACATCATCAATTTTTACATGTATTCCGTGTCAGCCACAGTATGTTCTAAAACATGGGGATGTTGGACTTTTTAGCACACTTAAGTTAGCTCTTTTAAATGTTAGGCCTTTGGCAGGCAAATCATTCTTAATCAATGACTTTATCATCAAGCATAAGCTTGATTTTATGTTTTTAACTGAAACTTGGTTAGGACAAGATAACGGCGCAGCAGTTCTCAATGAGTCAGCCCCTCCGAATTTCAGTTTCATAAGTGAAGTAAGAATGCATAAGAGAGGAGGTGGAGTCGCCATTTTGTTTAATGATAGCACTCAATGCAAGAGAGTCTCTTATGGTCAGTTTGAATCTTTTGAATATGTTGCCATTCAATCAAAGTCTCCCTGTCATTCAGCCTTCGTAACCATCTACAAACCCCCAAAATACAATGCAAAGTTTTCTGATGAGTTTGCCAATCTACTGTCTGTTGTTTGTATTGATTTTGAGTGTGTTGTGTTAGTGGGTGACTTCAACATTCATGTTGATAATCTCAAAGATGGATGTGCTAAAGAACTTTTAAACATTCTGGATCACTTTGGCCTATCTTAGCACGTAACACATTCAACACATAACAAAGGGCATGTATTAGATTTGGTTATCTCCAAAGGGCTTAATATCTCTGAGGTTGTGGTGACGGATGTTGCTCTTTCTGATCATTACTGTGTATCATTTAAAATGGCACCACCTGCTGTTCTTAACAAAAGTGGAACAGAGGTAATCAAAAAGCATTATATTAATGATAACACCTGTGCAATCTTCACTCAGTCTTTTACACCATCACCAACACTGCCCTCAGCTTCAACTGATGACCTTGTAAATAGTTTCAGTTCCAAAGTTATGACTATTATTGACTCCATCGCCGCAGTTAAGACCAAAGTTTTGTCAGGAAGGAAAAAGGCACCTTGGAGAAACACCACACTGGTCAAAGTCCAGAAAAGAGTCTGCAGACAGGCAGAGCGCAGGTGGCGAAAAACCAAACTCCAGGTTCATTATGAGATTTACAAAAACAGTCTCCACACCTATAACCATGAACTAAAGAAGGCAAGGCAAGCATTCTTCTCAGAGATTATCAACAGAAACTGTAATAATGCCTGCACTTTGTTTTCTGTTGTGGATAGACAAATCCCACAGCATCAATCCCTCCTGAACTGCTATGCAACAAGTCATGCAATGATTTTGCAGCCTTTTTACAGATAAAATTTCAAGGATAAGACAAACAGTGCGCAGCTTCAGCTCAGACAAAATGATAAGTCCATCTGTGCCTTCTTGTTCTCCAGTTAATCTAGCACATTTTAACCTTCTAGATCATACACGGCTGACAGAAACTGTATCACAGTTCAAATCCACAACATGCTGCCTTGATACTCTGCCAACAAACTTTTTAAAAAATGTTTTTCATTGTATAGGTCCAGATGTGTTGCAGATAATAAATAATTCTCTTCGGTCCAGTCAGTTTCCCCCTTGAAAACTGCAGTAATAAAACCTCTCCTGAAAAAGACTAATCTGGATGCTTCAGTAATAAGTAACTACAGGCCAATATCAAATCTTCCCTTTCTGGGAAAAAATATTGAGAGGGTTGTTTTGCAACAAACGCATGCTTTCATGATGCAGCACAACCTTTTCAATGCATTTCAGTCTGGATTTCGTCCACACCACAGTACTGAGACTGTACTTATCAAAGTTTTAAATGACATACATCCGAATAATGATGCTTCCAAACCTCAGTCTTAGTATTATTAGATCTCAGTGCTGCCTTTGATACAGTTGATCATGACATACTTCTTGACAGACTGGAAAAGTGGGTGGGACTTACTGGGACTGTACTACACTGGTTCAAATCCTATTTACAAGATAGAGACTACTTTGTGTCAATTGGTGAGCATGTGTCTGAACGAAAAAAGATGATGTGTGGGGTGCCACAAGGGTCCATTCTCGGACAACTTCTTTTCAATATCTACATGTTGCCCCTAGCTCAGATCATGGAGCATCATAATATTTCTTATCATACTTACGCAGATGATACACAACTTTATATTTCTGTGTCATCACATGATTACAGTCCTTTACTTTCACTGAGTGAGTGTATTCATCAAATTAATGAGTGGATGTGCCAGAATTTTCTTCAGCTTAATGCAGATAAGATAGAAGTGATTGTATTTGGCCCAAAAATGAAAGGTCAAAGATCAGTGCTCACCTTAACTCCATGTCACTGACAACAACAGATAAAGCCAGAAATCTTGGTGTAATTATTGATTCCGACCTGAATTTTATCAATCATTTAAAGCTCATTACCAAATCAGCCTACTACCACCTGAAATATATAACCAGAATTAAGGGATGTCTGTCCAAAGAAGACATGGAAAAACTCGTTCATGCATTTATTTTCAGTAGGTTGGACTATTGCAATGGAGTCCTTACTGGCCTAAACAAAAAACTACAGGCAACTACAGCTGATTCAAAATGCTGCTGCACGAGTCCTTACAAACATCAGAAAAATTGACCATATCACATCAGTCCTCAGATCACTACATTGGCTTCCTGTGAGTCAAAGAATAGACTTTAAAATCTTACTGTTGGTCTACAAAGCATTAAATGGTCTAGGACCAAAATATATTCTAGATTTATTGACCCCATATGAAGCATCCAGAGCTCTCAGGTCATCAGGGACAGGTCTATTGTGTGTTCCCAGAATCAGAACCAAACAAAGTGAAGCAGCTTTCTGTTATTATGCTCCTCACCTGTGGAACATTCTCCCTGCACACCTGAGGTCTGCACCAACTGTCAACTCATTTAAATCAGGGTTGAAAACATTATTATTTGCTAAAGCTTTTGATTAAAGTAAATATATCTGCTCAATGATTTTTATCATTCTTAATGCTGAATTATTGTCTTTTACTGGCTTCTGTTTTTAATTTTCCTTTAAATGTATTTTATTTTATTTTTATTTTTTTCTATTCTCTTCTAATTTCTTCCTTTCTTTCCCTCATTCTTTGAAATGTATGATTTTAATGTATTTTTATGCTTCTGTAAAGCACTTTGAATTGCCTGGTGTATGAATTGTGCTATACAAATAAATTTGCCTTGCCTTGCCTTGCCTTGCCTTGCCTTGCCTTGCCTTGCCTTGCCTTGCCTTGCCTTGCCTTTGAACAACACACCATTGACATTCATAAATGCTGCCAACAAAGACTCTCTGACATCCACAAACTTAAAGCACTTTCCGCTTCCGCCTACCTTCTGACCTGAGAATGTGGTGGTAGTGGGTGTATGGTGTGGGATTCATGTATATATTTGTCAAATTTGATGTATCCTGTCCAGTTTGATGTATTTGTGCATTGTGAGGTTGTACTCTGAGGTTGTGTGGGATATATGTATGCATTTGTCAAATTTGATGTATTCTGTCTGGTTTGATGTATTTGTGGACTCTGAGATTATACAGAAGGCAGAAATAATATTTCTTGCAGAAGGACAAATAAAATCTAAATCTAAAAAACAATTTGCAGCACCTGTCATGCAATTTCTCCATATAAAATGGTCAATGGACTGCATTTATATAGTGCTTTTTTAGTCTACTTTGACCACTCAAAGCGCCTTACAAAACAAGTCACATTGACCCATTCACACAAACACACTCACACACCCATGACACAGCATTGGAAACCATTTGGAGTTCAGTATCTTGCCCAAGGACACTTTGACTAGAGGAGCCGGGAATGAAACCACTGACCCTCTGGTTGGTGGAAGACCTGCTCTATCTCCTGAGCCACAGTCACCAGCAAATATGTGGGATTAGTCAGGGATAGCCATGAATCAAAACAGAAAAGCAAATGTTTTGGAAGATGAGATCACCAAGAATGAGGCCAGGCGACATGTATTATTTGCTGGATTGAATAGTGGGCTGTCTAGCGATGCCAAACACGCAGCTTGGGAGTGTGTCCCACTGCAGTGAACAAGGTGGGGCAGAGAGACAGAACTGTGGCTGTATCAAAAAGTAAGGAATTGACCTTAAACTACAAGGGAAAAAAACTGCCATATATAACCACAGCATTAAGGCAACAGGAGGGAGACCTGACACACTCGAGTTCTCATAAATGGACCAGTGTATCACAGCAATCATTGGAAAGTGCATATTGTTCATAAAGCTCAAGCAATGCTCACCACAGTTTTGGCCACACGTGTCCCAAACTGCAATACCACTACATAACCAGTGGGAAAATCACTTATGACATGTCTATTTTATACATGACGCTCCTGAACATTTTGACATGTAAATGGTTTCTGTGGCTCAATGTATGTAGGAGTCATCACCTGAAAAACAGACAGGGCTATAAACTCTATCAGTCTGAGTAAAAGAGTCTGATAATGGGACACAAACAGACTTGTTTACTTAGGACACCTCTGGCGACATTACATAGGCTTAGATTCCTTGCCTGGAGACTTATGCTATCCCTATCCCTACCCCTTCCCCTAACCACTTACTTTAACCTAACCCTAACCGTAATGATTGACACCAAAATCACATCTAATCCAATTGGAGAAAGCTGGCAAAACAATATGCTTGGAAAATGTTTGTCCACGTTTGGTCAAAGACCATGTTATGTTATGTGATACACACACACACACACACACACACACACACACACACAACTGATATTATCACAAGTGTGGTAAGTGGAAAATGGTTACCACATGTCTGCTGTTACTGTTGTAGATCTACAAGATGATGTATCCGACTCCAAGAATGAAGAACATCCACTGGAATCTTACAGCAATAACACACGCAGTTATAAAATAAGTACACAAATATAAACAATTCCCAGATTTCAGTATTTAGACCAAATTCCATCATCAAAACTTCAGAGAGCTGAGCAATAGATGAGTTCTCCAAATCACACATATTTTACCGCTATAGGGGTGGTATTGGCCAAACATCTGACATTCGCATATTGTTACATCAATCTCAGTTTGTTGTTTTGTTGTCTTGAGGTAATTTTACAGTTTAGATAGTTCAGCATGTAGTAGCAGGGTGTAAGATGGTGGCAGGAAAATTCTACATGGAACGCCATAGTGGCAGGCATAGTGTACAGGAACATCTGTACTGAGTATGGAAGCCCCAGGGTGAAAATGGAAGACACCTCCTAAGGTGGTGGCGAATGACCAAGCCAAGAACCTTTGGGATATCCAGATCCAGACTGACAAGATGAAGGTGACTAACCAACCAGAAAAATACCAAGGGCTGAAAGAGGAGCTAGAAAAGATGAGGGGAGTAAAGGCAACTGTGCTACCAGTGATAATTGGAGCACTGGAGGCAGTGACCCACAAACTGGGAGAGTGGCCTCAGCAGATTCCAGGAATAACATCTGAGGTCTCTGTCCAGAAGAGTGCAGTCCTAGGAACAGCTAAAATACTGCACAGAACCCACAAACTCCCAGGCCTCTGGTAGAGGCTTGAAGCTTAAAGAAAAAAAGACCCCGAAACTATTCCTTTTAAACAATCCAGCTGCCTGGTCTTGACATTTTGTGTAGATCCGTCAAATTAAGTTCTCTGTATATAGCTGCAGAATATTTTAATATTCACAATGGATTTTATGATATAATGTGAAACATGGTGCTAATTGTGACAAACCACACAGAAAATGACCACCCTACTTTGTAGAGGTATTCTGCCACCTTTAACTCTTTGTTTTACTTATATAGCCTGCAAACCTGTTTCATCAACCTCATTTCCAGCAGCAGCTGTTGAAGTCAATGGTCAGAAGTTGGTGGAGATCAAAACAGAGCTAGAAGGATAGTGAATATTAGAATATGTTCAACAGTAGACAGAAACAACTCCAAATGGATGCTCATGTCTTCCTGTGTTTGATGTGATGTTTTACTTTTTTCCACCAAGTTTCTAACTTTGTCTGTCTGTCATTTAGGCTTGGGCAGGTAGCACACAGTGCATGGACTTATCAGAGCTGCAAACAGGGAGAGCAGTGAGACTGCAGGGTTGGATTATCGGATTCTCTGTCGGTTTGTCACTATCAACAATATCGTCCACATTAGTTGTGTGAATGTTAATATCTAAAATACTAATTAGTGCAAAGATTCTGACAAAATCTGTCAGTACACAGCTTTGTGAAGACCACTGCAATAGTATCTGCCTTAATTAGGTTATGCTTCCATGTAGATTTTATTCTTCAGTTGACTTCATGAATTTGACCATGTTTCTTCATATTTTCCCTAGTTTGATGGTTGGACAGACCCCTGGTCTAACATTAAAAGGCAGCAATGAGTGTGTCCATGGTTGAAACATAGAAACACAAACTGTGGTTTACTAAATGTGGTACTACATTTAAAGATATTCTGCCAGTCAGTACAGAGTGTCAGAGTCACTGCAGACAAGTGAGAGTTTGCCTTGATTTCCTGATTTGGATACAGTTCATGTGATCACTACAAATGAGGACAGATCATGTTCAAGAAGAACCCCACACACAAACATGTTAAAAATTACACTAAATGGACATTTTTACTGAGGCAACAGTACCTTAGAACAGTAGCAGAAGCATCAGCTGCTTGTTGGAGGAACCTTGACCTCAAAATAAAACCTGCTCAACCCCATCTGCTCATAGCCATGGTCCCTCAGGAGAACAACAAAAATGGAAAAATGATACTGGTGGGAAAATTTTTTTTAGAGAGGAGCTAACTTCGGATCTGAGAAAGTCTGGCATTATTCCAGGTCACAGTCATAATCTTACTTTTCAAGGAGTGAATTGGAGCCACATGGAGTAACAGCAGTATAATGAGACTTTGTATCCCTGTAATCTAACTAAACCGAAACAAACTACCAGCTCACTTATCTATTCATCCAGTATGTGTGGTTGAATACTTAAATTAAGAATTAAGAACATGTTATCTTTAAATGAAGAAATAAATCAAGGGACATTTCCAGTGTTCCAATTAACTAATAACTAACTGCTTCTAGTGAAGTTGTTTAAGTTGTGTTATGTATACATTAGGCAACTTGGTGCCTACACAGAGTAGCTTGGCTTCTGAAGGGTTTTTGTCTGAGTTTAGAAAAAGATTACAGTTTCTACCGACCTGACATGGGAAGTATTGGCCCATCAGGACAGTATAAAAAAGTAAGAGGAATTACCTTGTAAAATGTGTGTGTGTGTGTGTGTGTGTGTGTGTGTGTGTGTGTGTGTGTGTGTGTGTGTGTGTGTGTGTGTGTGTGTGTGTGTATGAGTCAGTGAGTGAGGGTGTATATGCAGAGAGCAAAACACAGATGAAGAGAAAATTTTGGATGAGTGTGAGCTTTTTCCATGACGGAGACAGAGGTGCAGAATGATCCAGATAGAGTTGTTTCAGTTATATTGGATCTCTACCAAACTGACATGGTTGTTTTATGTCTTCTGTGTTTCCCACCCAACACACACTCAAGGAAGAGTAGACCTGGCTTTGAGAAATTTGTCATCCAGGACATTTTGACATATATAAATCTGTGTGTCTCTGTCTTTCAGCAAGGAGAACTGAGGACTGAAAGGTCATTGAAGTTTCAGTGTCACCAGAAACATTTACAAATTTATTGCACAATTGAAATTACACAGAAGTTCATGACTGACTCATTTTCTTCACTCTGCAATATGAGACCAATTCAAATGACTACAATGCAAGGTCTCAGAGAAAACATGTTTTCCTTTCCGACTATCTAACAAGGTCATTCCAGAACTCAGAAATACAGGTGGCGATTTTTCATAAACTGTAAACCTTCCGACCACAACCTCTTATCTCCCCAAAAGACACTACATGTTACTTTACTGTACAGCATCTACATCACACAATGTGTTACTGTTACGATCCTACAGACCTGTTCTATCCCTAATATGTCTTTTTCCTGTCCCCCAGTATTATTGATGCCTGTCTGTTCTCCTCTGTCTGTCTAGCTGGGTGTTCACCTACACCCAGCCAGCTCCGCCTCCTCAGGTGCACACCAGATGCGCATGATCTGAAGGCACAGCATAAAAGGGAAGAGCTCTCTCCTACCTGTGCTGGATTGTTCTGAATCCCTGGCAGTGTCCTTGTTCGTGTATTGTGAGTACTATGCTAAGTTATCTCCTCTCCTGTAGAGTTGCTAATGCTAACTATTTTTGGACTGCCACTTATCATGTGCTTTTTGTGTTTCAGTGTCTTCTGCCGCATCAGTGCGTGCCTTGCCTCGAACCCGCTTCGTCGGAGCTTTCTTAGTTTCTCCCCACCCCTTTAGAGTTGCGTTTTCTGTTTTGTCCGTTGTATTAAAATAAATTGTGTTATTTCTTGCATCTCTGTCTCTGGTCTGAATCTTTGGGTCCTAACAAAATTGAACACTGAACAATTGAATGCTGCAGCCACTATAAAAAAAGACAGCTTCTGTAAAAAATACAATGCACATACTGTATTATGTGTAAAGACAATCAGTTAATTTGTCACCTTCGCAGTGCCATTCCATTAAATCCACATAAATTAGTCCATATGCACTAATATCTCATGCTCTTTGGCAAACTTCTTTCCACATTCAGCCTCTATCTACCACAAGTCTCCTTGCCTCATCTCTGATCAGCCTCTATCTACCACAGGTCTCCCTGCCTCGTTTCTGCCTCATATCTGACTCATATCTACATACACCAATAGATAAAACATATGCTAAAAGATCACCATAATAAAAGCACTACATAAAAGCACACACTTCAATTTTATTAGTTACCACTATTATATTCTGCATACCAGTGTAGATGCTATAATATGGCTAAAGCTGCAGCATTGCAACTGTGTGGGAATGAAGATGAGAATGGAATTTGTCTGTAACCTGTCTTCCTGCTGTGTTGCAGTGCAATGACTTGCATTTAGTGCAGTAGAGTCTACTGCACTAAATGCATGTCTACTGTCTACTGAGTAGACAGTCAAAATAGTTTGTGTGTTTGAAGTTTGCTTTATTATTGAACTTCTTTAGGCAGTCAGTGCTCTCCTCACAAACAAATATCACTTACTTGGTTTGTTTGACGTATTTTTAGGTACCTCCATGTATGTGCTTGGTGTGCATGTGAGTTTGAAAGGCACATATTTTACCATCATTACAAACCATCATTACAGTTATCATCTCCGTTTCATCTTCCTTGGTAATGTTTTAGCATTACCCAAACCTACCTATCAGCCAATCAAATACTAACATGGCATTTTTTTTCTCAATTGTGTAAACATAATTATTCTGAAAATATACAAGACTTTTTGCTTTTCAAATGCTTAAGTTTAGGTTCCCATAATATTTACTACTAGTTAGAACAATGTTTATATCATCAGTCTGACTAAAGCAAAGACTGTGTTGAAGTAACAGAGTTGATCTTTGTCATGAATTCATGAAAAAACTTAGTCTTGAGTACATATGTTCAGAAATGTGCATGTGTATGTGTTACCTGCCATAGAGGATACATTGACAATGGTGCCTCCTTCCTTGCCGTACTCATTACTCATGTGTTCCAGTGCCAAGTAGGTCCCTTTAATTACAGAGGTCTATAAAGATAAAGAGACAACACTGTCAAAGTGGTAATCTTCACAACAGGCAAGTGCAGCACATAAGCAGGAAGTGAAACTGAAAGGAAAGAATGTGCAAACCTACTGATAAGTAAAGGTGTTTATTTTAGGGGATCTGTGCAGTCAGTTCACACAAAGATAAACGAATTTTACTTTTCTGAATTTGACTATAAGCCTAATTCCATGGAAACCCAGCATAGATATATTGCATAGTAACAAAACATGTATGCTTTTGAAGCACTTTCATCCATGATAGACTGTGCCATGATGAAATGCACCAGCTGTAAATACCTTTTTTTTTCTTTCTTTCTTTTTTTTTTCTTTTTTTTTTAATTTTCCCAGGTCCTACAAATGATGTTGAATTTTAACATGATTATTTTAGGCCACACCACAAATCTAGGATTGCTCCTGTGCAGTGGTGCGAGTTGCTGACTGATGATACTGACAAGTATATATTACTAATAGTTAGGGTCTAGGAACATACACCAGTATTACTGTGCCAAAGAATTATTCAAAAATGTACTTCAAAATGTCAGATTTTGGTGAGAATTTTGAATTACTGGGTCGGCTAAGTGTTGAAAGAGATGGACAGAATAGAGAAGGAAGTTAAAAAGAAAGGAGACACTGACGTTTAGAGAAAACTCACTGTGAAAAATGGGAACCCTATGGTTTACTTACTTGTTCCCAAACTACAGCGATAGTAGATACTGGAGCAACAACATGGTGCAATCTCTGCTTCTAGCAATTGCCAGTGCTAGAAGCAGAGATTGCACCCCTCAACTGTTCCAACGTCTCTGTAAAACACAGCCTCTTGGGGCTTATTGCTTTAGTATACAGTACATCCCAAGGGTCGAGGTTGAAAACTCTGCAGTGCTCATTATACTGCACAATGGACAAAGTGTTGGACAGAACAAACAACATACAGTGCTGGGGATATTGCTGTTGGTAGAGCTTTGCTGGAGCCAGTCATTGCCCTTCTAATTTTATTGCTTAGCAGACAACCCTGTCTCCTCGAAATTACATTTCAACAACTAATTTGCAACAGCAAATATGTTTTGAAGGAATCGTATTACAGGCTGAATAATGTTTTTGTTGCCTAAACCGAATCAACGACAGGAGGCTGCAGAACAACCATCTGTACACCTGTAGACCCAAGAATCCAACAACGTAATAAGATAGATAGAAGATACTATATTTGATCGGCAGCTTAAGAATTGTGTCAACTGTGTCAAGTGAACCCTTTGCTCTTTTACCTTTGGGGTCATGGGGTTATTATGAGTGTACATTAGTAGGCTGGAGATGTTTTTTTAGTAGTGGAGGTTGAGCTGGCTGCTGGGATTCTACTCAGCAGGAATGTAGTAGTAAGGCCTGAGGTTTCGTGTCATGAAGGGTTGGGGGGGGGCCTTCTGATCAAATGGAGGAGTCTAAACAGCCTGAAGAGGGGGTGTTGCAAGCCAAATGGCAGAATAAATGTTGGCAATCTAAGTTTCTGCAAACTGCTAATTTACAAACTTTTAATTTCTTTTCGTTCAAAGTTTATGTTTCTTAGGGTTCAATTTTAATTTTTTTCATGACAATGCTGTGGTGAAGGTCTTGATTAGGTTTAAGCACAAAACCCACTTGGTTAGCTTTAGGAAAAGATCATGTTTTGTCTTAAAATAAGTTTTGTCACTACAAACATGGCTGTAACAGTGGTCTGCTGATTGGCAGTTGTCTTGCTTACCTGTCATAACACTACCATCCCCTCCTCCCCCAATGACAAAGTTAGCTCATATAGATGTACTGTTAATATGAACTATTAATACTGTCAGTTTGATACCTTTTGTAGAAACGTTGAAATGATACTTATGAAATACACAAAATAAATGTATCAACATCTTGGGACTTTACTATCATGCTGTCATTCACTTGAACCTACATTAGACTTGCTTTCTGATGCCACAAAGGATGTTTTATAAGATGTTTTATACCAGTACTAAAAGAGTAAGCAGCAGTGAAACAGGCACATTTTTCAATCATGATCAGATGAGCGACACAAGAGAAAACATTTGCCAATAAGACAGCCTATAAGTGTGAATGTACCCTTCATTATATGGTAAACAAAAAGGGCTTAAATCTGGCTTTGTGTGAACAGCACAACTGGTATGAAAATAATCAGCATTTTTTGGCCCCTTATCAGCAACACAAAAAGTTTTGCCTCTCTTGTCCTCTCTTGTCTCCCTCAGCTTCCTGTTTTAGTCATGTCTTTCATCACAAATGGAAGTCATGGATAAAAGAATGTGATGATTTGGGTTTTGAACATCTTGCCAAAGGACTGCAGTAGAAAATTAACTTGCTGGCTAATACTGACACATACATGTTGGTCTTGTAAATAAACTAACCTGCTTGCCACACACAGTACATGCATACACTGGCCTATAGTGGGTCTTACATCTACCATTCCTGTCTTAGTCTGCATAAGGCAACTACTGATCCTGGTCCTGTGTGTGATCCTGCAGTTGCAGCTTTTATTCAATAGAAACTGTTGCTAGATTTTATGCATTCTATCTGTGGGTTTCATTTCCCATCTTATGTTATTAATTATATGTATTCTAATTTTCATTTTTAGTTTTATATGAGTCAGTCTATCCCTGCTTTTATGTACATTCTATGTCTATTTCCACATGTATTAATTGTGTGTCTCATGTATGAATGGTGATGTACAAATAAGGTTTGAATAAAGTTCCTTCTTCTTTTTCTTCTTCCGCTTCTACTTATTATTATTGTGTTGCCCGGGGTGGCTCTGGCAAAGCAACTGATGATTCAGTTATCATGACAAGTTAACACTTTTTTCAGGTCTCACAAGTGCTACCACATCATTAACTTGTATGTTGTGAGCTGTGATCCCATCTGGATCACATTCTAACTGAAAAATGTTTTGACTGCCTGTCTGCTTTGAGCTTTCAACCAATCTTGGCACTCCTTGTCATGTGGCCTCATCGAGGTTCAATCTCTAATCTGCTATTTCTCAGAATAGTTACAGAAAAAGGTGGAAGATGAAAGTAGTGAATGATCTCTGAAGGAACAGTAATTAAGAACAACCCCTCTCTCTTCTTAGAATTTTTCAGAGATATTGAAATTTTGGAAGAATTTACATTGTCTTCCTGCAAACACTCCATGTCTTCATATACCAGAGAGATGTCAGTTACAACAATTAAACTGAGCTAACTTATGAATGAATGATCAATAAGGAGTACTACAGAGCTCACTTTTTTGTCCACTTTATCATTAAAAACAGGGATCACCATCTGCAAGCAATCTGCAATAATGATTTTCCTGAGTATATGAATGACTTCTATAAACTTAATTGGTCACATCTATTTCAGTTAATTTCAGCACATTGCATAACAGGCAAGGAACCTGGCTGTTATCAACTTCTCTGATCTAAGTCTGTATTTGCCTGTTAGGAATTGTATTACCATGCACTTACTATCTATTACAAGTAAAATTGACCACTCAGATGTATTCAAACACAAATAAAAACAATAAAAGTAATGATTTTTAATGATTTAGGTAATTGTAATTTTGTTTGCACATTTGGCAAGCAGGCTGGCACATGCTTGTGTTCATTCAGTAGGCAGACGAGACAGGGAGATTAAGCTATCACAGATTTGTGATTACTTTGGGCTACATAAGTAAAACTGACTTGACCTGTCTGAAAATCCTTATTTCATCATCTTACCAGGTTGACTTGTATGGTCTTCTCCCAGTTCTTTTCATTGTTGATGCCGGCGTTGTTGATAACAATATCCAGACGACCAAACTTCTCTACTGTGCTCTGGAATGCATCTGTTTCACAGAGACAAAACACATCGGTGAAAGACTTAAGACACTTAGTGCTGAATGAACATGGCTTTCAGCTTCAGTTGACCCCATGATCAAATCAGAATCATATTCTGATATGATGATATGGCTGATACTCCGAACACATCACACCACCATGATTTGCTGATGTTCAGGCTTAGGAACGACTTCTGACATGTTAGTTGACTATCCACAGACACAGAATGCAGACAACATGAATAAGTGGCTATATATTGCAGTCTTACACAATGAACCACCAGCAGATTGTTAATCTCCCCATGTGAGCAGACAGACATGGTTGAATAAGCAGCTGAAGGGAGAAACCTGATGTGGGAAAACCTGCATGTGTCATCACCTGCCACATTCCACACTTGGACACCCAACAATTAGAAACAAACATACCTGTTTTTAACAGACTCATCTGGTGACAAACACACACCCGCACATATACATTCATGCACAAATGTGCAAATGAGTCACACACACTGAAGATGCATACACACAAAACACGCATGCAATTATACTCTACTAACAATTACACACACTGTGCATACTTGCAGAGATTCGTGCACTCATATAAACCCAATGAATCTCTTCACACACACACACACACACACACACACACACACACACACACACACACACACACACACACACACACGTTGTGTTTATATCACTTGTGGAGACATTACATGGACTTACATTCATTTCCTGGAGCCTTACCGTAACCACTATCTGCCTATTCCTAACCCTATACCTAACCTTACCTAACCTGTAACCCTATCCTCAGTCTTCACCCTAAAATTTAATGATTTACATTAAGGGGACCTGCATTTTGTCCCCATAAGGCAGGTGAGTCCCCACAATGTGACTGTGTAAACAGATTTTTGTCCCCACAAAGTGATAAATACCAGGTCACACGTTACGCACGCGTGCACATGCACACGTTACGCACGCACGCACGCACGCACGCACGCACGCACGCACGCACGCACGCACGCACGCACGCACACTGTCATTGGCTCCATGCAGGCTTACACTATCACAGTAGTACTATCACACAGTTAGGAGCAACACCAAACAGCATTCCACAGATGTTAGCCTGCAGGGATTTACTTTTTCAAAGTCAGACAATGAAACCTTTTTTCTCTCTCTAGCTCTCTCATTCTCACTCACTCTAAGACACACTTATTCACTTACACAGACTTTAATTCTCTGCTTCTTCTGTTTCTCACCCTGACACGCCCACACTCACACACACACACATAAGAACAACATCACAGACAGACCTGCTGCAGAAAAGGAGAGGGCATGTGAAGAGCAGTGGTATACACCAGTTTATTGTTCTTGTGGAGCAGTGAATAGGCATGTTGAACTTAGAATTTAAATACAGTATAACATATAATCATGTGACTGCAAAGCAAGACTTGACAAGAGCTGAACTTTTAGTTGAGCCATGAGTGCAGCCTGTTGGTAAGATGAACTGAGGTGACCAGAGCTTGTCACTTATATTTTTGTTACAGTCTGGTTGACTGAACGAGCTGTCAGAGGTTAGTAAAGGTTTCTAATGCTCGCCAAAAACAGTTCCTTGTTTTAAGCCAACACTGAATATGTTGCTGAAAACTTATCCCTTTCAGATTTTTACCCGATAAGTATTAATTGATGTAAAAGGCATTTCTCCCAGTTATAGTCCTATAGACAGTGTTACCTCTCAGTGCATCTCCATTGGACACATCACACGAAATAAAGGTACAGTTGCCCTCTCCAAACTCGGCATCCAGCTGTGCTTTGCATTCTTCACCACAGGTCTTGTTCATATCGACCACAGCCACCTGTGAACCACAAAGCTCTTTTAGTAAGTTAGGACATTTAAGTTCACACATTTAAGTTCACACACAGACATACTGTGAAGCTGGTGGAAGTTATGCTTGAAAGTTTGAATCCATCTCTGCAGAACCTCGTATTAAATAAATGGAGATCAAACGGTGGATACAGTGTACTGCTTATTTCTTACCATCTTATAGTGTTAGATGTGTGGTAAGCATGGCTGTGAACAGCTCAGTTACTAGCATACCGCTCAAATGGGGAACAAAAATCGAGACTACGCGACACGTTCATCTAGTGTTATGCTGTGGTTAGCCCTCATAGGGTGTGAAGGAAGTTCTCAGACACTTAACCCTTTCAAAAGCCATTTTGCATTCATTTTCTTGCCTTTGAAATGCATTTTACCACCACTGTCTAACTACCAGTTTGAAAAAACATACAAAAAAACAAGAAAAAACCCCCAAAACAATTGTACTGCTCTAATGCCAAATCATTATTCACATGGAGTGTATTTATACTATACTTTTTACACTATCATCTACTGCAAGGCATGTTAACACTGGCCCTATTTCAACATATGTACTGACTTCATAAAACATTTAAAAGCAGGAAGACAGCAGTGGAGTCAAAGAAACTAAAAGATTGCTGAATAAAACAAATGTGATAAAGCAGTAAAGTGTTTCCAAAACCTTAAAGTTAAGAACTTAATGCAATGTAAGTGTAGTCACTCCATTCAAGTTGAATCACAGCAAACATGCAGACAGTTCCAGTTCACTGAAAGGCATTCTGGTGAAGTCAGAACAGTGAAGTCAAAACAGGTTGCATTTGAGCAGCGGAGATAACAATCAAGTCAGTTATACAAGAGATTGAGCTGTTAATGCATACTTGGATCAGAAAAGGTCGTAACTTAAACAGTAACTTAAACAAAAACACAAAAGAAGTTAAGTTAAAGCACTATTTGAGCATTTTAATGATCCCATTTGTAAACTGAGTACCTGTCAAAGCAGTAAAACTTCTGTTCTACCCTTAAGTTAAATTAAGCTAAAAAGCTAGAATTAAGGCAGGCTGAGAACTACTGACCTTGGCTGATCTCTGCAGTAGTGACTGGACCACAGCTCTTCCAATGCCCTGAGCACCCCCGGTCACCAGAGCCACCTTCCCATTTAGAGACATGATCCCAGCACAGCAGCAAAACCTGTTACACTTCGTCTTCTGCTGTCTCTCACACTTTAAGTTTCCTTTGCTCTCTCTCTCGCTCTCTCTCCCTCTCTCTCTCTCTCTCTCTCTCTCCTTCCTTTTAATGTCTATGGTTTACTTCTCTGTCTTCTTTTTCTGTCCTCCTCTGTGTGTTGAAGCACCTTTCCACTCTCCCTGTAAAACAATCATACACTTTCTCACCTTTCTGTTTTCACTGTTTTAGCTGGGCTGTTCCCTCCCTTCTCCCCCCTCAGCTTATCAGTCTATACAAACACTGCATGTGTGTCGAGAGAAAAGAGAGAGAGAGAGAAAAGAGAGAGAGGGAGCGAGAGAGAGAGAGTAAGACAGAGAGAGAGAAAGAGAGAGAGACAGAGAGAGAGGGAGTCAAAGGCTAAGTAAACTCCGTAGGATAATTATAACTTTTATCCAGCTTGTTGTACCTGCCCTCTTGTCTCCCCCTACTTCTGTTACTCCTCCTGTTTTTACACTCTTTGCCTCCTCCTACTCTTGTTCCATTGATACACCGGGCTCTTCACAATGATACATTACACCAAGGTATCAAGGTTCAGGTCTCAGCATGTTAATGTTCACAATGTGCTAAAATGAATGAATGAAAACCAACAGCTGCTAATCAAACATGCAAAAAATACTGGTTTGGTCCTTTAAGTAAAGCAATATCATAATGACTTCAAGTAAACTTCTGCTTTGTGATGTTTTCCTTATGGGCTTCTAAAAAATGATGCTAAATATATTAGGAAAGAACTCTTTTTTTTTTTTTAATTCATAAACACCATTATTTATACTTTGCAGAATATTAGATTCAGATTCAGGGACATCTCTACACTACCATCCACCCCTTCATTTACACCCCTCTTTCCCTCATCCTCATTATCTTATGTCCTTCCTTCATTCTTGAACAAGAATCCAGAGATGTCACTCTTCAGGTTTCTGAAGGTGGGGAGGCTCTACCTGCCCTAGCAGCTGTTGATCTGTCATGTAATGTGTCAGAGTCTGGACTGACCGCCAGTTGTGACAAGAAAGGGCTGCAGCAGACAGTAAGAAATGCAGAATTCCCATTGTCTTCATGAACAGTTAAACCAGCCATTCTGATGTCTTTGCAGTTTCTCTCCAATAACCCAGCAATCAGTGTGTGCGTAAGTAGTGCCATTTTAGAGCACAAATTCAAGTACAAGAATCCTTGTTTGTCCAGAAATAGTTGCATTTTTAACCAAACCCAAATGTTCATGAGCTTATGGTGACAAATATTGGTTAACTTGTGTTAAATATTGCCATTTTGCTTTCTTAAATATTGTCAGTTTTGCTTTTACCATTACTAAGCCAAGCACCAGTTAGGGTTAGGATTAACTGTTGCCATGCCTGTCAAGCTTCACTTTCTTACACTCAAAATTCTTAGTTATATTTCACATGACAGGTCCTTGCTTTCAGACAAAGACATACAAAGGCAGGTGTCACATTTCTGTGATACTATACATCAATCCTGTACTTCAGATACTCCACTACAAGTAAAAGTCTTGCTTTCAAAACCAACCTTACTTAAGTAAAAGTATGTAGGTATTATCAGCAAAATCTACTCAAAGTAAAAGCTCTGAGCAAGTGCATCGGGAAGATGCAGCTCACCTGGTCTGTATCATACAAGATATGTAAGCTTGTGGCCAGCTGTCAGCCATTTGCTCTTCCCTGGCTTCCACCCCGTTTGGTTTTATTGTGTTTAATTTGTCTTAGTTATGTAAAATAAACATATTTTTTATTTTGCATTCTTGTATATTCTCTCCTTCTTTGTCCAGCCTTGAGACAAAGGTTCTGACTAAATGGGACCTCGTCCGGGATGCAAACCCATTTGGTAAAGATTAAATCCAATTTGGTTTGTGACCCTCGTGTTTCATGAATACCACACAAGGGTTTTTGTTCTGTTGTTTAGAGCATTTACTTTTGAGCAGTTAAGGGGGGTGTTAATTAATAATTTGTTTGGTTTGCGAAGCCTGGTTGATCTTGTTGAAGACATTGCATTGGGAGCAAGGGTATAGGGTGTATTGGGTAAAGGGCGCTAGGGTGCTGCCCTCTTTAAAATATCGAGAGAAGAAAATCTGTGGCTACATAAATTCATGATAATAATGAAATAAATAATGCATTAATATGCTCTACTCATACAATAATCATGGTAGGCTACTAGTGCCTGTCACTGACCATTTAAGTGTATTCCAGCTGTAGCAACCCTTGGATTAGAAATGAGAGAGAGTCTCGACTTATGCATAAGGTGTCTTTATTGTTTGCCGAATCATCATCACCGAAGCACCGTGAAAACTGCGTTGAAACAAATACAAACATTTCACTCAGTTCATGCAGTGCTAAATTACCCACTACATATAAATATCACACTACATGAATTACATAGCCATAAAATTACTTGTACAAATCATAAACAAAAGAAAGCAATCATAATCATACCTCGCTGCGCTATCCAAGGAGTGCGGGATAACAATCCGATAGTCATTTCTTCAGTTAAAAAGAAGGGGTTCTCATGTAGTTCAAACAAAGTGCAATCCGAGTTACAAACAGAATAATGACATGCAAACGCTAGCGCCCGCCAGCTACCTTAAAACTCATTTCCTTTGTGCAAGCCAAACTACGGGGCTACCGCTGAGACAAATTTCAATCGTTTAGGTGAAGGCATTTCCGGTTACCCCCCCGCATTCCACTCATACACACATCACATCATACACACGTCATATCAAATAAGTCAAAAGATCAATGAACAGGTTAAGAATATGAACACAATAAATCACAGAAAATATATCATAAATATTTACCCTTTGCCCAACCCATAATAACAATAACAGCACAACTCAAGTAACAGCATAAATCCAAAGGTGGTCATTTACACCAGCTCTTCCGGGTTGAATTTTTGTGTGACCAAACCAATGGAATTTATTCCTTATCTAAGTCACCATAGCAACCTGTCAGCGATTCAAAAAGATTGACAATGCTGTCAAGTGTTGCTGCAGCAGTGAAAGAGAACTTGGATGTATCTTTACAACAAATGCCATTTATGAGCTGCACAGATGTCGAAAAAGGAGGGTGAAAGAACTTGGACCCGACCGACCAGAAATATACATATACAACAGCAGACCATGGCCCGGGGACCTGAAAAGTCTGCTTAATAGGGAGAAACAAGCCTTCAGGGGACCTTGGACTCAACTCCTACATCCCCTACCATCCCCCACTGCACCCCTTCCACTAGCACCACCCCCCGCCTGACTGCAGGCCTGGTAAGACGACAACTGGAGATGCTGCACCTGGGCAAGGCTGCTGGCCCTGATGGCATTAGTTCCAGAGTCCTGAGTGTTACAATTGGCTCTGTCTAGTGATTTTATGTGTTCTTATTCTGTACTTTCTTACTGCACTTGTGTAACGAATGTAATGAATGTCCTTGTACTGTTCAGAGCTGTGAGATAGCATGATTGGTGAAAATGGATGACACTTCTGTTTTCTGTCAGTGAGGTCTGTTGCATTAGATACACGCCTAAGACAACACTCACACACAGATTGCTTATCACATTCCAAGTACAAGGTGTGGACAGTGGTTGGCGTGTCCACGTCTTGGTAACTGGCCAATTACATTCAGTCGCGTAAGTCTAACTTCTGTACAGGGCTGTCTCAGCCCAAGAGGATAAATGTGAACTTTTATCAGAGATCTGTGCTCTTTCTGACAGAACTCCAGCTTGAGCTCTGTCACTCCGGGCCCAGCACTGCTATACTTCACCTGTGACCACAATAAATACTGCTGTGAACTGAATATTTCTCCGGTCTGTTCTTGGACATCCAATAAAAAAACTGAGCTAACACTGAGGATGTCATGTCTGTCAAGTCTGAAATGTCTGAGATTTCTGAAAACGCTGGTTATTTGTTGGCGTGTAAACAGGGTTAAAGGGCGTTTTAGGGTTTTAGGGTCGAAACGTCACAACATGCGACTGAATACTTAATGTCATGTGAGCAACTTATGTTTACACTCGCCGCATAGGTTTGGCATAGTTATGATGCGCTCGACGGCGTATTTATCCGGGTTCATGTAAACAGCAACATTTTTGAAAACGATGTTGTGTGCACGATGTTATTTTTGAAAACGGAGGGGCCAAAATATCCGTTTTCCAAAATACCCTGCTACAAGTAAATGTAGGGACAGTCTCTTCGCCAGTTTGTTGCACTTCACAGTCCTCATTCCAGCATTTATTATCATAGTTTGTTTTGTATTCAACCTCGTTTTTTGCCTTAGACCTTGCCTTTAGCCTCTCATTCCTGGATACCTCTGCCTGTTGTTTCGATCTCCTGTGTACCGACCTCTGACTGGAAATAAACCCGCCTTTTGCCTGAACCCTATCTGAGTCGTGCATTTGTGTCCACCCGTTTCTGTGCCTTGAGTTCATGACAGAGGACTGCCAGCCAACTGTCCGTGATCCTAGGACACATCTTCAACTTGAGCCTGCACAGAGTCCTGGTGCTGTGGAAGACATCTTGCGTGGTTCCTGGTTGATGATAGTGACTGTATGATTCAATGCTGTCTAAGCTTTAGTTTATTATGAAATTAACAGACTGCAGAGTGCTGCTGTTGCTGATTGACTTTGTACTTGCAGCTTGTTTCTGTGTGCTTTGCATGTTATATAGATTGTGTGTCCTCTACTGTCATGCTTTGTTTTGTCTTAGTAGTGTCATCAGTTAAAACAGCACTGTGGCTGATGAAATCTGAACTCAGTTCGCATGCTGGATCTCTGTGTGATAAAGAGACAGTGTAGCTACACTGGTTCAACAAAATAATGGCCACAATTCAGTCCTCTGAAATTCTATTTGTTTCTCTTTCTCTTGGAAAAACTACAAGAAAATAAAACACATAAAAAGTAAAAAAACACATTTCTTGTTCTTCTTGAAATCTCTCACACTAGTGCTCAAAGGGTGCTGCTGGTGTAAGGGATGCTGCGAAGGGGAAGTGGGGGGGTATGGAGAAGTAGCGGTGTCAGGTCTGGGCTTTGGTGAGTGGGGCAAGGAACGGGGGTAAAATCAAACCTGTCAAAAACAGGTTCAGTTCATTTGCAATTAGTTCTCCCTCCTTAGTGTAAGTCCATGTGTTTCCCTTAGTCTTTACCTGTTTGTCCCTTGTTGTGTCAAGAGTTACAGCCTTTTCGTGAGCGTTTTCCTGGATTTCCTGTGTGTTTTGAATTTTTTCTTTGTTTTTCACCTTGTTTGTTTTGGGGATTATAGAACTCTGTTCCCTTTTTGTTGTATTTTGCTTTGCCTTATGGACTCATTGGTTTGGACCCTCACCAACCACACCCTCCCATAAGTCTGTTTGGTATCCTCTTTTGTTAAAAATATAATGAACTGTACAAGTTGTGCCTTGTTTGGTCTTCATTTGGATGCTATCCCTGTTTTTTCTGTGACACAATTACAACAGACACACTTATATGGCTACTGGAAGGCTGGAATCAACTGTTGTTAAGATTCAAGGCCCTGAATCGAATACTGAAACACACCCAAACAGGTATTTTCACTTCTTCTGGTTGATTTGGCCTCTTTACAAGTCAATGAAGCACTGATTATGTTCAGAGACAACATTTTGTCAAGTGAATCAAATGCTACATTTAGGTATTGTGCTGGAGTTGCAGGAATGTGGTTGGCGTTGAGGGTAGTCATACAAAGTGCAGGGCTGTGACAAAAAACTCCAGTGTTTATGATTAGGTTCAAGCAACAAAAGCACTTTGGTTAAAGTTAAGGAAAGATCATGACTTTAGTTAAATGTTAATAAAAAATAAAGGCAGACTTTTTCTGTATTAAAATGGACCATAACCTTTCCCTATCCTTAACCAAATGCTGTCAGTGCCAAAACATAACCATGACAGAGTCTCTATGAGTGCCGAATGATTGAAGATTGCCTCTTTTGGCCGAAAACAAATCAAATTAGTTAGGCTTGAGAGTTTTTGCTAAGTGTATTTTACAGCTACGTTAGGCTGGATGCTAGCAGACTTAGAAATGGGAGCAGCTTTGCAGGCTCCACGGCCACTGGAGGAATTCAGAATGGCCAGCACACACATTCTAAGATTATCTGTACCAGATATCAATCGAGCCATGCTTGCAGGTTTCAAAAACCAGGACTTAGTGTTGTATAGCTCCTTTGAAGGAGGTGATATCCATTGTAGTACTCAAACAAAATGAGAAATTATCCATGGTTCTCACCACCTTGAGAACCTCTGGCAGAAAGCTGATGTCCACTGCTTCCATTTCTGGCCAGGCTGTATTGTCACAGCTGTGTAAACAGGGATTCAGGGAAACAAGGGGCTGGCTCTGAATGCAGGACTCCAGACAGGCAGGTTGATGAAACAACTGTGAGCTTTTATAAAGTAAAGCTGATAAAGTCCAACAAAAACTGAGGAAGCAGGCATGAATATAGATCCAGAATGAAAGCGAACTACAAAAACTAAACTAAGAACAAATCAGAGCTAAATTAGATGGCCTGACAACTGAAAGTAGGAAAACACATGGAGTAAAAACTCAAGAGGCTAATTAACTAATGACACATAGGTGATGTAGAAAACAGACAAGAAAACACAGAAAGACAGGAAGTATGACAAAAGACTAAGCAAACTCCCAAAACTGTAACAAAATGAGTTGTATTACAAACCTAATTTCTGGGAGACCGTGTTGATTACATAGGAAAATCATAATCTGGTGGAAGAAAACCAACAGCAGCGTGATACAGTGTGAACATGCCCACACAGTCCTGAGGAGGCAGTGAAAACACCTGTGTGAGTGAACCATGGTAGTAATGGAGCTTCAAGGATCAGAGGGTGTAAGAACAAACTAGCAACTCACTGGAGTCATTATTCAGGACCATACTCATGTATGCAGTATCTTTCTCTTTTATTTGCATTTGTTTTATACTATAAAGATCTGCTTGAAACCTGCTTGATAGTTATGTTACTGGTTCCGTGGTTATGAAAACCAGACTTTTCAAAGCAAAATCAAAATAATCAGAATGAAGAACAGTAAAAAATAAATAAATAAATAAATAGTAACTTGAACTACCACCTTATCGTGGTGGAGGAGTTTGAGTACCCGAATGATCCTAGAGGCTATGTTGTCCGGGGCTTAATGCCCCTGGTAGGGTCTCCCAAGGCAAACAGGTTCGAGGTGACAGGTCAGACTAAGAGCAGTTCAAAAAGCCCCTTATGAAAGAAATTCAATCAAGGAAGCGTACGTCGCCCGGATTGGCGTCACCGGGGCCCCGCCCTGGAGCCAGGCCTGGGGTTGGGGCTCGCAGGCAAGCGCCTGGTGGCCGGGTCTTTGCCCACGGGACCCGGCCAGGCACAGCCCGTAGGAGCGACGTGGGCCCGCCTTCCCGTAGGCCCACCACCCGCAGGAAGGATCAGAAGGGGCCGGTGCTATGTGATATGGGTAGCAGTCGTGGGTGGGGGCCCCGACGACCCAAACCCTGGACAACGGCTCTGGCTATGGGGACATGGAATGTCACCTCACTGTGGGGGAAAGAGCCTGAGCTAGTGCGGGAGGTTGAGCGGTACCGGCAAGAGATAGTCGGGCTCACCTCCACGCACAGTCTGGGCTCTGGAACCCAACTCCTTGAGAGAGGCTGGACTCTCTTCTACTCTGGAGTTGCCCGCGGTGAGAGGCGGCGAGCTGGTGTGGGCTTGCTTATAGCCCCCCAGCTCAGCCGCCATGTGTTGGAGTTCTCCCCGCTGAGCGAGAGGGTCACTTCCCTGCGCCTTCAGCTTGGGGATAGGTCTCTCACTGTTGTTTCGGCCTACGGGCCGAACAGTAGTGTAGAGTACCCGGCCTTCTTGGAGTCCCTGGGAGGGGTACTGGAAAGTGCTCCAATCGGGGACTCCATTGTTCTGCTGGGGGACTTCAATGCTCACGTGGGCGGCGACAGTGACACCTGGAGGGGTGTGATTGGGAGGAACGGCCTCCCCGATCCGACCCCGAGTGGTGTTCTGTTATTGGATTTCTGTGCTAGTCACAGTTTGTCCATAACGAACACCATGTTCAAGCATAAAGGTGTCCATCAGTGAACGTGGCACCAGGACACCCTAGGCCGGAGGTCAATGATCGACTTTGTAGTCGTATCATCTGACCTTCGGCGGTATGTCTTGGACACTCGGGTAAAGAGAGGGGCTGAGCTGTCAACTGATCACCACCTGGTGGCGAGTTGGATTCGCTGGCAGGGGAGGAAGCGGGACAGACTTGGCAGACCCAAACATACCATGAGGGTCTGTTGGGAACGTCTGGCGGAACCCGCTGTCAGGGAAGTTTTCAACTCCCACCTCCGGGAGAGCTTCAACCAGATCCCGAGGGAGGTTGGAGACATTGAGTCCGAATGGACCATGTTCTCCACTTCCATTGTTGATGCAGCTATACGTAGCTGTGGCCGTAAAGTCGGCGGTGCCTGTCGTGGCGGCAACCCCCAAACCCGGTGGTGGACACCGGAAGTAAGGGAGGCCGTCAAGCTGAAGAAGGAGTCCTATCGGGCCCGGTTGGCTCATAGGACTCCTGAGGCAGCTGATGGGTACCGGCAGGCCAAGCGTGCGGCAGCTCAGGCGGTTGTACGTTCGGCGAGGCCATGGAGGAGGACTACCGGTTGGCCTCGAGGAAATTCTGGCAAACCATTCGGCGCCTCAGGAGGGGGAAGCAGCTTTCTGTCAAACCTGTTTACAGTGGAGGTGGGGAGCTGTTGACCTCGACTGGGGATATTGTCGGGCGGTGGAAGGAATACTTCGAGGATCTCCTCAATCCCTCTGTCATGTCTTCCGTAGATGAAGCAGAGACTGGGGACTTGGAGGTCGATTCATTCATCACCGGGGCTGAAGTCACTGAGGCAATTCGCAAGCTCCTCGGTGGCAAAGCGCCGGGGGTGGATGAGATCCGCCCTGAGTACCTCAAGTCTCTGGATGTGGTAGGACTGTCTTGGTTGACACGCCTCTGCAGCATCGCGTGGCAGACGGGGACAGTGCCTCTGGACTGGCAGACTGGGGTGGTGGTGGTCCCTCTTTTTAAAAAGGGGGACCAGAGGGTGTGTTCCAACTATTGGGGGATCACACTCCTCAGCCTCCCTGGGAAAGTCTATTCCAGGGTACTGGAGAGGAGAATCCGGCCGACAGTCGAACCCCGGATTCAAGAGGAACAATGCGGTGTTCGTCCTGGCCGTGGAACACTGGACCAGCTCTATACCCTCCACAGGGTGCTTGAGGGTTCATGGGAGTTTGCCCAACCAGTCCACATGTGTTTTGTGGACTTGGAGAAGGCATTCGACCGTGTCCCTCCCGTCATTCTGTGGGAGGTGCTCCGGGAGTATGGGGTTGGAGGACCTCTGTTGAGGGCTGTACAGTCCCTGTACAACTGGAGCAGGAGCTTGGTCCGCATTGCCGGCAGTAAGTCGGACCTGTTCCCGGTGCATGTTGGACTCCGGCAGGGCTGCCCTTTGTCACCGGTTCTGTTCATTATTTTTATGGACAGAATTTCTAGGCGCAGCCAGGGGCCGGAGGGGGTTCGGTTCGGGGGCCGGCAGATTTCGTCTCTGCTTTTCGCGGATGATGTTGTCTTGTTGGCTACCTCGAGCCAGGACCTTCAGCATGCGCTGGGACGGTTCGCAGCCGAGTGTGAAGCAGCTGGGATGAGAGTCAGCACCTCCAAGTCCGAGGCCATGGTTCTCGACCGGCAAAAGGTGGCTTGCTCCCTTCAGGTTGGGGGAGAGTTCCTGCCTCAAGTGGAGGAGTTTAAGTATCTTGGGATCCTGTTCACGAGTGAGGGAAGGATGGAACGTGAGATTGACAGGCGGATCGGTGCAGCGGCTGCAGTAATGCGGTCGCTGTACCGGTTTATCGTGGTGAAGAAGGAGCTGAGCTGAAAGGCAAAGCTCTCGATTTACCGGTCAATGACCGAAAGAACGAGGTCCCGGATACAAGCGGCTGAAATGAGTTTCCTCCGCAGGGTGGCAGGGTGCTCCCTTAGAGATAGGGTGAGGAGCTCTGTCACCTGGGAGGAGCTCAGAGTAGAGTCGCTGCTCCTCCACATCGAGAGGAGTTAGCTGAGGTGGCTCGAGCATCTCTATCGGATGCCCCCTGGACGCCTCCCTAGGGAGGTGTTCCAGGCATGTCCCACCGGGAGGAGGCCCCGGGGAAAACCCAGGACACGCTGGGGTGACTATGTCACTCGGCTGGCCTGGGAACGCCTCGGGATCCCCTCGGAAGAGCTGGAGGAAGTGTCCAGGGAGAGGGAAGTCTGGGCGTCCCTGCTCAGACTGCTCCCCCCGCAACCCGGCCCCGGATAAGCGGAAGACAATGGATGGATGGATGGATAAATAGTAACTGTAGAATAGTTTGTATGCATACTGTTTGATTTAGCATGGATGCACAGCAACAAACATTAAGGAATGATGAAAGCTCCAGGCGGATCTAATTTCCCGCTAGTAGGAAATGGTAAATGATGATCCGTTCCTATGTCGACGTATCTCTTCTAAATTGCTCCTAATGCCTTTGCCATTGGTGAATGCTGTGTAAAGTGCTTTGAATAATTATAAGACTAAGACTAATAAGACTAATGAAGTGCTATATAAATGTGGTCCATTTACTATAAGTACTGTAATGTGTCACAGTCCAGCCTAGCACTTACCTGGTACTGCAGCTCTTCAGCCACGCCCGATACCTGTTCATCTGTACACCTAGCCTATTAGGCTCATCAGGAGGGTATTTAAGCAGCGCTGTCATTCTTTTCAGATGCCAGATTGTCTATGCGTCATGCCAAACTCTTCAGCCTTCATTTGCCAACCTGATCTCTGGCCGACCTTGCCTGTTCCTGACTACTACATCTGTCAAATCCCTGTGTCTGCGGGTGTGCAGATCTCTCCACCTCGGTGGTAAATAAGAGCATATTCCTTCTCCAAGAGTGGTTTCAACCACGCTGAAATCTGTCAGTGATTTCAGTGTTTGATCCGCTCTCATCACAGTAACGTCTGAGCCAGCTCTCTGCTTGGCACGGCACAGTTACCCGGTTGTTCATCTCCCCGTATTCCCCGTAAGTTGGCTGGCACTACAATTGGATCCTCCACTAGCCCTTTACAGTAATGTATATAGGTTTACTATCAGTACATGGGATGAAAAACATGAGAATATTTGAGGCTCCTGTGCAGCTAGCCGTGCACAGAGCACAAACCAGCCGCAATGCTGTTCAGTATTTTATTCAGATCCTGGGTTAGGGTCAACTGTACAAAAGCAAACAATTCATGAGTGACTGTTCATTTTGGCCAACAGCAGGAATTCTATGTATTCATACTAGTATCAGTGTTTTTGCAAATTTTAGCCTGGAAGCTCTGTATTCTTAAGTATTTTAGATTTTTGAATGTGATTTTCCTTTCTAACCAGTGACAGTGTTTCACTGATTTCCTCAAGGTACATACACCTCACAAAAATACTATGGTTTTGCCCCCATTTTTTGGACCAAAAAATCTAAGATTTTTTCTATGCAGACAAAAGACTTACTTCTTTCAGTAATCTTAGATGGTGCCGCATGAATGCCAGCTAGTTACATCTAAGTGCTTCCAAAGCCAATTGGACTTGCTTGTGGTTCTAGAAGACATTTCACCTCTCATCCAAAAGGCTTCTTCTATTCTAACTGACTGGTGGGAAGTTCCAGTGATGGCATTTCCAGTTTGACATGGATGACTGAATGATGTATGAATGAACTTTAATTTTTGAATGTATCAACAGCTAACTGGGTATACAGCAGTGAGGGACCGAGACTAAGACATTTACATTTACATTTACATTTCTATGATAAATGAACAAGATGGGATGAAAAACATCAACCACAAAACTTTGCAAGAGATGGGGCTGAGGCAAATGACTATTACTGGTTAACAATTTGTCCATCCATCCATCCATCCATCCATCCATCCATCCATCCATCCATCCATCCATCCATCCATCCATCCATCTTCTCCAGCTTCATCCGGGGGCCGTGTCGTAGGGGCAGCAGTCTGAGCAGGGATGCCCAAACTTCCCTCTCCCTGGACACTTCCTCTAGCTCTTCCGGGGGGATCCCGAGGCGTTCCCAGGCCAGCCGAGCGACATAGTCACTCCAGCGTGTCCTGGGTCTTCCTCGGGGCCTCCTCCCGGTGGGGCATGCCTGGAACACCTCCCTAGGGAGGCATCCAGGGGGCATCCGATAGAGATGCCCGAGCCACCTCAGCTGACTCCTCTCGATGTGGAGGAGCAGCAACTCTACTCTGAGCTCCTCCTGGGTGACAGAGCTCCTCACCCTATCTCTAAGGGAGCACCCTGCCACCCTGCGGAGGAAACTCATTTCAGCAGCTTGTATCCGGGACCTCATTCTTTTGGTCATGACCCAAAGTTCATGACCATAGGTGAGGGTAGAAATGTAGATTGACCGGTAAATCGAGAGCTTTGCCTTTCGGCTCAGCTCCTTCTTCACCACGACAGACTGATACAGCGATTGCATTACTGTTGCTGCTGCACCAATCCGCCTGTCAATCTCACATTCCATCCTTCCCTCACTCGTGAACAAGATCCCAAGATACTTAAACTCCTCCACTTGAGGCAGGAACTCTCCCCCAACCTGGAGGGGGCAAGCCACCTTTTTCCGGTCAAGAACCATGGCCTCGTACTTGGAGGTGCTGACTCTCATCCCAGCTGCTTCACACTCGGCTGCGAACCGCCCCAGTGCATACTGAAGGTCCTGGCTCGAGGTAGCCAACAAGACAACATCATCTGCAAAAAGCAGAGATGAAATCTGCTGGCTCCAGAACCGAACCCCCTCTGGCCCCTGGCTGTGCCTAGAAATTCTGTCCATAAAAATAGTGAATAGAACCGGTGACAAAGGGCAGCTCTGCTGGAGTCCAACATTCGGGAACAGGTCCGACTTACTGCCGGCAATGCGGACCAAGCTCCTGCTCCAGTTGTATAGGGACTGTACAGCCCTCAGCAGAGGCCCCCCAACCCTGTACTCCTGGAGCACCTCCCACAGAATGACACGAGGGACACGGCTGAACGCCTTCTCCAAGTCCACAAAACACATGTGGACTGGTTGGGCAAACTCCCATGAACCCTCAAGCACCCTGTGGAGGGTATAGAGCTGGTCCAGTGTTCCACAGCCAGGATGAAAATGGCACTGTTCCTCCTTAATCCGAGGTTTGACTATTGGCCGGATTCTCCTCTCAAGTACCCTGGAATAGACTTTCCGAGGGAGGCTGAGGAGTGTGATCCCCGATAGTTGGAACACACCCTCTGGTCCCCCTTTTTAAAAAGAGGGACCACCACCCCAGTCTGCCAGTCCAGAGGCACCATCCCCAACTGCCACGCAATGTTGCAGAGGTGTGTCAACCAGGACAGCCCTACAACATCCAGAGACTTGAGGTACTCAGGGCGGATCTCATCCACCCCCGGTGCTTTGCCACTGAGGAGCTTGCAAACTACCTCAGTGACCTCAGCCCAGGTGATGGATGAATCGACCTCCAAGTCCCCAGTCTCTGCTTCCTCTACGGAAGACCTGACAGTGGGATTGAGGAGATCCTCGAAGTATTCCTTCCACCGCCTGACAGTATCCCCAGTCAAGGTCAACAGCTCTCTACCTCCACTGTAAACAGTATTGCCTGAGCGCTGCTTCCCCTTCCTGAGGCGCCGAACGGTTTGCCAGAATTTCTTCAAGGCCGACCGGTAGTCCTCCTCCATAGCCTCCCCAAACTCCTCCCAGACCCAAGTTTTTGCTTCTACAACCGCCCGAGCTGCCGCACGCTTGGCCCCGGTACCCGTCAGCTGCCTCAGGAGTTCCATGAGCCAGCCAGGACTCCTTCTTCAGCTTGATGGCATCCCTTACTTCTGGTGTGCACCGTGTTCGGGGGTTTCCGCCACGACAGGCACCGGCGACTTTACAGCCACAGCTACGGACGGCTGCATCAACAATGGAAGTGGAGAACATGGTCCATTCGGACTCAATGTCTCCAACTTCCCTCGGAATCTGGTCGAAGCTCTCCCGGAGGTGGGAGATGAAGACCTCCCTGACAGCGGGTTCCGCCAGACGTTCCCAACAGACAAACTGTGACTAGCACAGAGATCCAATAACAGAACACCGCTCAGGTTCAGATCGGGGAGGCCGTTCCTCCCAATCACACCCCTCCAGGTATCACTGTCGCTACCCACGTGAGCATTGACGTCCCCCAGCAGAACAATGGAGTCCCCGTTTGGTTACTTTCCAGTACCCCTCCCAGGGACTCCAAGAAGGCCGGGTACTCTACACTGCTGTTTGGCCCATAGGCTGAAACAACAGTGAGAGACCTATCCCCGACCCGAAGGCACAGGGAAACGACCCACTTGCTCAGTGGGATGAACTCCAACACATGGCAGCTGAGCTGGGGGGCTATAAGCAAGCCCACACCAGCTCACTGCCTCTCACCATGGGCAACTCCAGAGTAGAAGAGAGTCCAGCCTCTTTCAAGGAGTTGGGTTCCAGAGCCCAGACTGTGCGTTGAGGTGAGCCCGACTATCTCTTGCCGGTACCGCTCAACCTCCCGCACTAGCTCAGGCTCTTTCCCCCCCAGCGAGGTGAGATTCCATGTCCCCATAGCCAGAGTCATCGTCCAGGGATTGGGTCATAGGGGCCCATGACTGCCACCCATAACACATAGCACCAGCCCCTTCTGATCTTTCTTGCAGGTGGTGGGCCTACGGAAAGGCGGGCCAATGCCGCTCCTTCGGGCTGCGCCTGGCTGGGTCCTGTGGGCAAAGACCTGGCCACCAGGCGCTCGCCTGCAAGCCCCAACCCCAGGCCTGGCTCCAGAGTAGGGCCCCAGTGACATCAATCCGGGCGACGTACGCTTCCTTGATTGCTTCTTCTTCATAGGGGCTTCCGAACCACTCTTAGTCTGACCCGTCACCTAAAATCTGTTTGCCTTGGGAAACCCTACCAGGGGCATTAAGCCCTGGACAACATAGCCTCTAGGATTATTCGGGTACTCAAACTCCTCCACCATGGTAAGTTGTCGGTTCAAGTAGGAGACAATTTGTCCAATCATCATAATTCTGGGTACAAGACTGGGAATAGGCAAACCAAAGTATTTTCAGCTTGGCCTACAGCGAGCACCACACATACCACTTCAAAATCCAGTGGACGGAATTTCACCAAGGTAAGTGTGCATGCTCAGAGGACAAGTATTAACCAAAATGTGAAGTTTCATATTATTTGGTGTGAGTGGGCATGGTCTGTCACATCTTTGCTTATTCATAATACACATTTGAGCAATTCTGACTAAAGTCATTGGAGACATCCTGTGCAACCTCCTGAACATTTTAGTTCAAGCCACATTCAAATGCTGCAGCCATTGTGATGATGAAACAAGTATATGTGATGCCTGAAACACACTTGTTGCTTGCAGCATTAATTTTGGCCCATTGAGCTGCCTCCTTCTGTTGAGCGCAGAGGATCTTGAACCCAGAATGGCTGCTTGAGGCGATTTTTTTTTTCTGGTGAAGCATTTTATGACCTTGCTTTTTGAAAGGTGCTATTTTAAATAAACTTGAATACTTTCAAGTGACTTTCAAGTAAGTATTTGAGTTATTCAGTTATTTCAATACATTGGCAGGGAATTAAATGTAATTTGTAGGAAACGGGCTCAACCTGTACAATCACTGCACCACGCTTTGTGTGATATAAATTTCTATCAGTGTCTCAGGAGAGAGACTACCCCAGTGCTTCAAAAACATATTGTCTGAATTCTGTAGTATCTGCTGATTAACAGTTGACAGGAATTCAATTTAGAGCCAAGTGCTTTACTAGAAAACACACTGAATTCCAGTGAAATTGTGTTCTCCTGAATCACAATTTCATAAACCAACAATGATTTTGCAACAGATGATCTGATTGTATAACTACAAAATATACCAAATTCTTCTTGAGTTAGCAATTGCAAGAACTGATACATACCACATGTCCATAATAGCTGTTAAAATTGTGTTTTATCATGTATTGGGTTTCCTCCACAATGTGAATAGTTAATGCAAAAGAGTTGCATATGAATATAATTTTCAGGAAATGGGGCTGGTCAGAGACACAAAACAAGGAATTTTACTTCTCCCTTTATCCTTTCAGTGTGATTTCTACACAAACAATACACATTCTAAATTTTACAGTGACTGATTTAAGTATTCTGAACAGGCAGAAAACACATAGGCCATGAAGTACCATTTTTAAATTTTCTTGTTAATGTGCCATATCAATACTTCCAATAAGTTTAATTTTTATTTAAATTTATTTAATTCCATTTTATTCCAACCATATAGGCAACATGCATGGAAACATTTTTAAACATTTTTCTACCACAATCAGGACATTATAATTACTGTAAATACAATTCTTGTAAGAAAGGTGTTTAAATTATAAATATATAAATTATATATGAGAGCAAAAAGGCTGTCATTCTTCTGGAAACATCCACATCTGAGGTGAAATCATCAATCTTTTTCATCTACAATAAACTTAACTATTACAGTAGTTGTGTTTTGTTTTGAACCCCCTATCGTTAATTATATACACAGTTCCCATTTCAGCATGCTGCTTTCAATGACTTTCCCTCATATATACAGTATTGCAATGGTGGCAAATGTCAAAAAGGAAGAATTAAGTGTAACAAACAGAAAGATGAGCACTATGCAAGAATGCTGTCACCCTTACAAAAACATCCACATCTGAGGTGAAAAAAAGACCTGTCCAAAGAGCTTCATTATGCAACTGCATGTGTGCGACAAATAAACAGATGTCTACCAGTTAATGTGATCCCTGGCCTTGCTTTCCTCTGCTGAGCTGTATTATCTGGGGGATGTACTTGAGCAGGCTCTTGTGTCATTCAGCACTTTTGGCTGACATTGGAATGTCCTTTTTTTATTTCATTGTCTCTTTGTTTGGTAAGCGATGAAACAAAACCTCTGAGCCTCAGATATTTGCCATCAATGAATGGTTTTCCATGTTTCACAGTGCAATGAGTAATGCAATAGCCTGCTTCGGAAGCATGATTTTGGCAAAGAGGTGTTGTTGGGGCAGCACGGTGAAGCAGCAAGTAGTGCGTGTGCCTCATAGCAAGAAGGTCACCGGTTCCTTCAGATGTACTATAAAAATCTATGTGACTAAAATTACGATATATTAAATTACCATTGCTTATTGCTTTCTGAAAAGCCAGCAAATGTACTCAGAATAACCCAGCATTGCAGCTGAGTTGTAAGACACGAGTAGGAAAAAGTGTGGAATTTGTGTGTGTGTCTGTGTATGAGTGCTCTTGTGGTTCCTAACATTTCTTTGAGGAGTCTTCTACATCTCCAGTCTGTTACAGTTCTTTGTCTGCTGATCAAAGCCACGATTGCAGGTTCTTATCATGGTTGATTTTTGCAATGAAATTCTTCCATACTTGTTGTTTTCCCATATATGGAGCTTTTTCATTGTTCACTGTCTGTAAATGGGGTGGAGTATTAATCCAATCCCCTTTGTTTCTCAAGTCTTTCTAGGTCTCTGTCACAGTTAAATCTTGAAGTGTATGGAAAAGTTGCGCGAATGTCTCACAGTCACAATTTCAGGGAAGGAGTACAAGTACAAGAAATAAATGTCATTCATTAAGAACTAAAAATTTGATAAAAATATATACACTCTGACATGAATTTAGGTGGAATCTTCAGTACAACCACTTTCTGGTGTTATTAAAGGGATATTGTGAAGTTTTGGCAGAGTTTCAAGTAAAAACACTGATTTTATTGACTGATTTGCCTCACTACCATCAGAAAACTGAAGATGGCGATATTGGTTGACCAATCAATCAGTCCATTTCTTCCTTTGTGCATCACTTTGGTCCAGGGCAACTCCTGACCATAAATCACCATAAACAGAGCACATTCATCTCCCAGAGATTGATGCCTTTCTATTTTGGTGTGGAAAGGTGGAAAGTGTAACTAAGACATTTTATAACTGAAAAGGCCCAAAGTTCCATGAAATATTCTATATCTGTGATGTAGCCACCGTGTTTGTGTTCTGGCAACCAGGATGATTCTATTGAATCTTACAGGAGGTAAAGGCCACAGCAGATATGGTTCAGAAATGATGCGGTGCACTGAAGAGTCATTTCCTGTATCTGTGTCTCACAGGTGTTCCCACTGACATGCCCCTTTAGGAGACTTACGATAGGTCCTGAGTCTATTCCCTTCAATGGGAGAAGTGAACATAAGCACAGATATGGACTAATTTTTTTGGACCCGTTTCTCACAAGCCATATATTTTCCAAATATTCTGACACTAAAATGGCAAATAAGGAGAAAATTAACTTGTCTGTCTCAGCAGCACATTTTCATGAACATATTATGCTACCAGATAAAAAGGAGCGGCACGAAAACATTAAATTTGTACAGTGTCAGGTTGTATCGTTTTGACACAGACAAGCAATAGTCTATCAGTAAAAATGTCAAATGTGAATATGGGGACAGGAAACCACACCCACTTAGGAGACAGGAAGATTATATGATTTCATACCATTGCCACAGTTTTTAATGGGTAATCTGGTTGTTATACAGCATCTTTGGCCACACTTTCCCTAGTTTTTATCCACTAAGCACTTAGTCAGATATAAACCAGAGTAACTGTCACACTCCACCTATCCTTGCTACCATGCACAGGGTGGTGGGTGATCTAGCTTTTTTGTGTTTCTGTACATTGTTTGTGAATTTTTCTGATTCCAGTTTTATGACATCAGAAACAGGATATTTTTAGAAAGTGATGTCATCCTGAATGGTTCTCAAGGTTAGGGTAAGGTCAGGGAAATAAAGGTATTCAGTGATGTGTCCTTATGTATGAATAGCAGTACAAGGATGTGTGTGCATGCACACATACTGTATATGAATAATCTATGCTTCTCTTTCTCTATGGTTTATGTACATCTTCATGTCTTAGTATCTTGTAAAGAACCCAGTAGAATATATTGAAGAAGAGAAAGGCCAGAGGGAAGCCAGCTCTCGACACAGTGTCAATCTTTTTGGCTCTGTCAATAAATAACTTCCTCATCTCTTCAGTGCTTTTACCCCCTCCACCTGCTGCTGCTCCAGGTGGATTCTGGGTAGTTTTTGCTGTGGCTCCTGGTGTGTTCAGTACAGTAACGGTATTATTGGTGTTGGCCTTCGCGTCCTTGCTGTTGTTAGGAGAGGGGGTCACAGCACCTGTGGAGGTCAGTCTGCTCTCATGCGTTTCCCCTTCCTGTTGTGGAGACAAGGAGGAGGAGGGGGTCACAGATCAGATAATAGTGCTCAATTATTATTCTCTTTAAGACTGCAGAGGGCCCTTGAGAAAAGCACTGAATGAGGCTGAACTGATATACTGCTAAAAAATAAAATAAAATAAACAATAATGGCCTTGGTTAGTGCAGAAATGTAAAAGTTCACAGGAATGTCAAAACTATACATATTTGTGATACCTCAGACGTTTACATTTGTCTTTTTATATGTCTATTCCATGCTCATTTGCTTATACTGAAGCCTGCATTTGTTCCTGTGCAGGGACCTTTAAAAAAAGTTGTAGTGCTCGATTTAATACTTCATATAGGCTTTGCCCTCTAAGAGCTGTCACTACTGGGTTTATCCCCACGCATGTACAGTATGTGCAGTCATGCAGATTTTTTTCCCCCCGTCACTACTCATTGTATAGTTGCCTCTCTCTCGCCCACAATATTTCACTGTCAGGATCTGAGCTCTGTTGCCAAATCTTGTTTAGCATCAAGCAGTCAACAGGTCAAGAAAAAGTGAAGATGAAGAAGTTCATCTGCTCTGAAGCTGTCTGCTAAATTTTACCTTTATAAATCACACTCCACCAGTAAGATTGCGCAGGTGGATTCACCTCACATCCCGCCCCCGACACACCCACATTTTACCATGAATGGTCAATGCAAAGTACCTCTTGAATGTCTTTGCATATAAATATGCCTGCTGATCAATGGCATTTTACATTCGATCACGGCAGAGAAAAGAAAAAGAAATTTTACGGAGACTGAAATCGAGGTGCTTGTGGGTGAGGTGGAGGCCAGAAAGGATATTTTGTTTGGTGGTCACAGTAATGGCGTCACGAATAAAATAAAAAAAAAAATGAGTGGCAGCACGTCGTCACAGCAGTGAATAGCTCCAGTGCCACAGAGCATTCTGTGGCAGAAATTAAAAAGAATTTAAATCGGCTTATTAGCCAGTCATCATCATGGGCCAGGAAATCTCCGTGGTCCCTAAAACTTCTCTCCATCCTGATCCTACCATTTGCGTGATCTTCCAGCAGTGCCAGCGCATCCATTGTGCAGCATTATGCACGAGTGTCACCGCACTATTTATATGCTTACTCAGCAAATTGAATGATTGTTACACACCTTGTCACAATTAATACTAATCCATCAGTGCCATCCACCGCTCTGTATCATTTGAAGATGGAAGTATGATATATGAGCATTGTGCATACAGTAGTAGGCTCACTAAAGGAACACATCTATAACACTGCAGACTTGGGTGTTTATGATCACGCGGGTCTATAAGTCTGATATGTGATGACATTTAAATGTATGAGATCAATCTGGCTTCAATTCACCACCTCACCATCTGCACCGCCAGTTCCCCCTGTCTCTAAAATGTTCGTATGCAAGCATCAAAGTTGGCGTACCGGTGCGCACATTCTCACGCTAAGTTTATTTTTATAAATTACAACCTTTGCATAGGAAGTTGCGTACGCAACTTTCAAGCCCCATTTTGTGCGTAAGCACAATGAGGCACAGATGATTAATTCATGGTCTCCTCATGGTTTTCCCATTTCCGTGTTGGGACATTGGTGTATAATTAAGAGGACAGGGCTCTGCATCCGTGGCTGTTTCCACAGTTGAGCTCTATAGCAGCGTCTTCCTTCTCCACATCAGTTTGCTAGACATATGCTGTAAGTGGCAAAGACTTAACAGGCATCATCAGAAAAGCAGCAGATCTGAGGGGCCTGGTGATGCAGACAGAACAACCTGCAGCCAATTGCAGCTGCTCTTTGTCTTGTCTTTGCTGTGGCCACTTAGCCTGAGGCTCTTTTCCTGGAGCTAACAAATGACATCAGGACTGATTGTCCCATTCCCTCGAAGAGGCGTTTTGGACCACTTCTCCAGAGAGCCACAGCTGACTTGCATAAAGCACTGACCAGGTAGACAGGGTGAAGAGGGACAACTCCTGGGGCACAGCAGTACCTCATCAGCAGAACCAAGATTCTTGCTCTGGGAATAAGCACACTGCAGCCTCTGCTGCAGCTGCATCTCCACAGGATCCACAAAACCCCAGCAGGAACCGGCAGCCTTCGCGTAACCTTCCTGCCAAGCCACTTCATAAACAAAGCTGGCATCAGTAGCAATGACAGGATGCGGGGGACATGTGTCTCACTCCAGCTGAGCAAAGGAAATGCAACAGCCTTTTTCAAGGCCAACTACTTTTCCTTAGAGAGCAATTTCTTCTCTCTCAGTCCGCTTATGCTCCTTCTGAGCATTTTGTAGCTTATTTCACACAGACACATGCTTCCAACACAAAAAAGAGACTTCCTCACAACTGAGTAGTAGTTAGTGGAGATATCTCAGCACAACTTGTTTCCGACTCAGCGTGCACGCTGACACTATCAGGCTTTTCCAGCACCACGGCCAGCACTGGTCCTTTTGAGCTTTCCCATGGGCAGTGATGAACCATTGCTTCACACAGCAGTGGAGAAGGCTATGAGCTAGCTGCAAATGATGTCAACAGACATGTGTGGACTTGCTTACAGAGAATGGTCATTAATGGTCATTTTGGTGGTACTGGAAAGCATGAGCACATCTTGGTTCTCAACAATGGTGCAGCTGCTGACGAAGAAACCGTGGAAGCTCCCAAGGTGCAGAGACACACACTCACTGCTAGCACGATCCTCCACCTCCCTGTGATAGGCCCAAGGCTGTGGCAGTTGAAGCCGGGAGCGCTTGGAAAGTTCAGGACTGCCCCCTGTAGTGATGCACACTCTCCAGAGCATGACGGCACCTTCTATTACAGTGTGTTATGTGGGTAGATGGTCTCCTTTTTAGTGCTGTTTTATGGAGAGAGGCTGGGGCACACTGCAGAAGAGCCTTATCCCCATCCATGGCACTCCTTTTTTCCCACACAGGGTGTACATGGTGTTCTCCATGGGATGACCTGTGCCTCCCAGTCTTATTATGCTTCAAGTTTGCAGGGTTGTAACTGGCGTGGAACTTGGTGATGTAGTTGATGTAGTCTTGGTTACTGACTATATCAGCTTCACC